>NC_053023.1:519561556-519858210 GCF_003073215.2 Triticum urartu
GCGACAATTCTAGCTTTGTAGATAGTAACACTATTATCAGTGTCCGCCTTCCTCTTGAAGATCCATTTAATCTCAATGGCTCGCCGATCAATGGGCAAGTCAATCAAAGTCCATACTTTGTTCTCATACATGGATCTCATCTCAGATTTCATGGCCTCAAGCCATTTCGCGGAATCTGGGCTCATCATCGCTTCCTCATAGT
Organism: Triticum urartu; assembly: GCF_003073215.2. Classification (NCBI taxonomy): domain Eukaryota; kingdom Viridiplantae; phylum Streptophyta; class Magnoliopsida; order Poales; family Poaceae; genus Triticum; species Triticum urartu. Next base: position 519,561,759 of record NC_053023.1, read on the forward strand.
TCGTAGGCTCGTCATGGTCAAGTAACATGACCTCCAGAACAGGATTACCGTACCACTCTGGTGCGGATCTCACTCTGGTTTACCTACGAGGTTCGTTAGTAACTTGATCTAAAGTTACATGATCATCATCATTAGCTTCCTCACTAATTGGTGTAGTAGTCACAGGAACAGATTTCTGTGATGAACTACTTTCCAATAAGGGAGCAGGTACAGTTACCTCATTAAGTTCTACTTTCCTCCCACTCACTTCTTTCGAGAGAAACTCCTTCTCTAGATAGGATCCATTCTCAGCAATGAATATCTTGCTTTCGGATCTGTGATAGAAGGTGTACCCAACATTTTCTTTTGGGTATCCTATGAAGATGCACTTCTCCGATTTGGGTTTGAGCTTATCAGGTTGAAACTTTTTCACATAAGCATTGCAACCTCAAACTTTAAGAAACGACAGCTTAGGTTTCTTGCAAAACCATAGTTCATACGGTGTTGTCTCAATGGATTTAGATGGTGCCCTGTTTAATGTGAATGTAGCTATCTCTAATGCATAACCCCAAAACGATAGTGGTAAATCGGTAAGAGACATCATAGATCGCACCATATCTAATAAAGTACGGTTACGACGTTCGGACACACCATTACACTGTGGTGTTCCAGGTGGCATGAGTAGTGAAACTATTTCACATTGTTTTAACTGAAGGCCAAACACATAACTCAAATATTTTACTTCTACGATCATATCGTAGAAACTTTTATTTTTGTTACGATGATTCTCCACTTCACTCTGAAATTCTTTGAACTTTTCAAATGTTTCAGACTTGTGTTTCATCAAGTAGATATACTCATATCTGCTCAAACCATCTGTGAAGATCAGAAAATAATGATACATGCCGCGAGCCTCAATATTCATCAGACCACATACATCAGTATGTATGATTTCCAACAAATCTGTTTCTCGCTCCATTGTTCCGGAGAACGGAGTCTTAGTCATCTTGCCCATGAGGCATGATTCGCAAGCATCAACTGATTCATAATCAAGTGATTCCAAAAACCCATCAGCATGGGTTTTCTTCATGCGCTTTACACCAATATGACCTAAACGGCAGTGCCACAAATAAGTTGCACTATCATTATTAACTTTGCATCTTTTGGCTTCAATATTATAAAAATGTGTATCACCACGATCGAGATCCAACAAACCATTTTCATTGGGTGTATGACCATAGAAGGTTTTATTCATGCAAACAGAACAACAATTATTCTCTAACTTACATGAATAACCGTATTGCAATAAACATGATCCAATCATATTCATGCTCAACGCAAACACTAAATAACATTTATTTAGGTTTAACACTAATCTCGAAAGTATAGGGAGTGTGCGATGATGATCATATCAATCTTGGAACCATTTCCAATGCACATCGTCACTTCACCCTTAACTAGTCTCTGTTCATTCTGCAACTCCTGTTTCGAGTTACTATTCTTAGCAAATGAACCAGTATCAAATACCGAGGGGTTGCTACAAACACTAGTAAAATACACATCAATAATCTGTATATCAAATATACCTTTGTTCACTTTGCCATCCTTCTTATCCGCCAAATACTTGGGGCAGTTCCGCTTCCAGTGACCAGTCCCTTTGTAGTAGAAGCACTTAGTCTCAGGCTTAGGACCAGACTTGGGCTTCTTCACTTGAACAGCAACTTTCTTGTCGTTCTTCTTGAAGTTCCCCTTCTTCCCTTTGCCCTTTTTTTGAAACTAGTGGTCTTGTCTACCATCAACACTTGATATTTTTCTTGATTTCTACCTTCGTTGATTTCAGCATTACGAAGAGCTTGGGAATCATTTCCGTTATCCCTTGCATATCATAGTTCATCACGAAGTTCTACTAACTTGGTGATGGTGACTAGAGAATTCTGTCAATCACTATCTTATCTGGAAGATTAACTCCCACTTGATTCAAGCGATTGTAATACCCAGACAATCTGAGCACATGCTCACTGCTTGAGCTATTCCCCTCCATCTTTTTAGCTATAGAACTTGTTGGAGACTTCATATCTCTCAACTCGGGTATTTGCTTGAAATATTAACTTCAACTCCTGGAACATCTCATATGGTCCATGACATTCAAAACATCTTTGAAGTCCTGATTCTAAGCCGTTAAACATGGTGCACTAAACTATCAAGTAGTCATCATATTGAGCTAGCCAAATGTTCATAACGTCTACCTCTACTCCTGCAATAGGTCTGTCACCTAGCGGTGCATCAAAGACATAATTCTTCTGTGCAGCAATGAGGATAATCCTCAGATCACGGATCCAATCCGCATCATTGCTACTAACATTTTTCAACATATTTTTCCTCTAGGAACACAATAAACTGGGAGCAACATCGCGAGCTATTGATCTACAACATAGATATGCTAATACTACCAGGACTAAGTTCATGATAAATTAAAGTTCAATTAATCATATTACTTAAGAACTCCCACTTAGACAGACATCCCTCTAATCTTCTAAGTGATCACATGATCCATATCAACTAAACCATGTCCGATCATCACGTGAGATGGAGTAGTTTCAATGGTGAACATCACTATGTTGATCATATCTACTATATGATTCACGCTTGACCTTTCGGTCTCCGTGTTCCGAGGCCATATCGTTATATGCTAGGCTCGTCAAGTTTAACCTGAGTATTCTGCGTGTGCAACTGTTTTGCACTCGTTGTATTTGAACGTAGAGCCTATCACACCCGATCATCACGTGGTGTCTCAGCATGAAGAACTTTCACAACGGTGCATACTCAGGGAGAACACTTATACCTTGATAATTTAGTGAGAGATTATCTTATAAAGCTACCGCCGAACTAAGCAAAATAAGATGTATAAAACATAAACATCACATGCAATCATAATATGTGACATGATATGGCCATCATCATCTTGTGCCTTTGATCTCCATCTCCAAAGCATCGTCATGATTTCCATCATCACTGCATGACACCATGATCTCCATCATCTTGATCTATATCAATGTGTCGTCACATGGTTGTCTCGGCAACAATTTCTCTTGCAACTATTGCTATCGCATAGCGATAAAGTAAAGCAATTATTTGGCGCTTGCATCTTATGCAATAGAGAGATAACCATAAGGCTTTTGCCAGTTGCCGATAACTTCAACAAAACATGATCATCTCATACAACAACTTATATCTCATCACGTCTTGACCATATCACATCACAACATGCCCTGCGAAAACAAGTTAGACGCCCTCTACTTTGTTGTTGCAAGTTTTACGTGGCTGCTATGGGCTGAGCAAGAACCGTTCTTACCTACGCATCAAAACCACAACGATAGTTTGTCAAGTTTGTGCTGTTTTAACCTTCGCAAGGACCGGGCGTAGCCACACTCGGTTCAACTAAAGTTGGAGAAACAGACACCCGCTAGCCACCTGTGTGCAAAGCACGTCGGTAGAACCAGTCTCGTGTAAGCGTATGCGTAATGTCGGTCCGGGCCACTTCATCCAACAATACCGCCGAACCAAAGTGTGACATGCTGGTAAGCAGTATGACTTATATCGCCCACAACTCACTTGTGTTCTACTCGTGCATATTACATCAACGCATAAAACATGGCTCTGATACCACTGTTGGGGAACGTAGTAATTTCAAAAAAATTCCTACGCACACGCAAGATCATGGTGATGCATAGCAACGAGAAGGGAGAGTGTTGTCCACGTACCCTCGTAGACCGAAAGCGGAAGCATTAGCACAACGCGGTTGATGTAGTCGTACGTCTTCACGATCCAACCGATCAAGTACCGAACGCACAGCACCTCCGAGTTCTGCACACGTTCAACTCGATGACGTCCCTCGAACTCCGATCTAGCCGAGCTTTGAGGGAGAGTTTCGTCAGCACGACGGCGTGGTGACGATGATGATATTCTACCGACGCAGGGCTTCGCCTAAGCACCGCTACGATATGACCGAGGTGGATTATGGTGGAGAGGGGCACCGCACACGGCTAAGAGATCAAGAGATCAATTGTTCTATCTTTGGGGTGCCCCTGCCCCCGTATATAAAGGAGTGGAGGAGGGGGAGGGCCGGCCCTTTCTATGGCGCGCCCTAGGGGAGTCCTACTCCCACCGGGAGTAGGGTTCCCCCTTTCCTAGTAGAACTAGGAGCCCTTCCAAGTAGTAGGAGTAGGAGGGAAGGAAAGGGAAGGGAAAAGGAGAAGGAAGGAAGGGGGCGCCCCCCCCCCTCCCTAGTCCAATTCGGACCATCCCATGGGGAGGGGTGCGGCCACCCTTTGAGGCCTTTCTCTCCTTTCCCATATGGCCCATTAAGGCCCAATACGAATTCCCATAACTCCCCGGTACTCCCGAAAATACCTGAATCACTTGGAACCTTTCCGATGTCCGAATATAGTCATTCAATATATCGATCTTTACGTCTCGACCATTTCGAGACTCCTCGTCATGTCCCCGATCTCATCCGGGACTCCGAACTCCTTTGGTACATCAAAACACATAAACTCATAATATAACCGTCATCGAACTTTAAGCGTGCGGACCCTACGGGTTCGAGAACTATGTAGACATGACCGAGACACGTCTCCGGTCAATAACCAATAGCGGAACCTGGATGCTCATATTGGCTCCTACATATTCTACGAAGATCTTTATCGGTCAAACCGCATAACAACATACATTGTTCCCTTTGTCATCGGTATGTTACTTACCCGAGATTCGATCGTCGGTATCTCAATACCTAGTTCAATCTCGTTACCGGCAAGTCTCTTTACTCGTTCTGTAATAAATCATCCCGCAACTAACTTATTAGTTGCAATGCTTGCAAGGCTTATAATGATGTGCATTACCGAGTGGGCCCAGAGATACCTCTCCGACAATCGAAGTGACAAATCCTAATCTCGAAATACGCCAACCCAACAAGTACCTTCGAAGACACCTGTAGAGCACCTTTATAATCACCCAATTACGTTATGACGTTTGGTGGCACACAAAGTGTTCCTCCGGTAAACGGGAGTTGCATAATCTCATAGTCATAGGAACATGTATAAGTCATGAAGAAAGCAATAGCAACAAACTAAACGATCAAGTGCTAAGCTAACGGAATGGGTCAAGTCAATCACATCATTCTCCTAATGATGTGATCTCTTTAATCAAATGACAACTCATGTCTATGGTTAGGAAACATAACCATCCTTGATCAACGAGCTAGTCAAGTAGAGGCATACTAGTGACACTCTGTTTGTCTATGTATTCACACATGTATTATGTTTCCGGTTAATACAATTCTAGCATGAATAATAAACATTTATCATGATATAAGGAAATAAATAATAACTTTATTATTGCCTCTAGGGCATATTTCCTTCACTTGGTTCAACTCCACATGATCTTGGAGACTCCCAAGTGACACCTAACCAATCTAGGAGACACCACTCTCCAAAAGGTAATATATGTTGTTGTTGATGATGAACTCCTTGCTCTTATGCTTCAAAAGATAGTCTCCTCAACACTCAATCTCTCTATCACAGATTTGGCTTGGGCAGGAGAAGGATTGGAGTGGAGAGCAACTTGAGTGGGCAAGATATCAAGGTTCAAATGATAGGATTGGAATCTCTTGATCTCAACACATGAGTATGTGGTTCTCTATCAGAAAATGAATGGTAGAAGTGTAGCTTCGTGAAAGTGCAACTAATCCCTAGGTGGTTTTGGTAATTCCTAACAACATATAGCTCATTGAACTAATACTCTTTCAAGATGATCATTTCAGAAAGTTCAATGATTGGCATGGCACGGACTAGAGATGTGGACCCCTCAAAATGCTAAGGACACATATTGGCAAAAGCTCAAGACTCTACATTTTCATTTTAGTGATCCAAGATCACATTGAGTCCATAGGAAAAGCCAATACTATTAAAAGGGGATGAGGTGTTGCTTAATGGCTTGCTTGCTCAAAATGCTTAGTGGTATGCTCCAAAAGCCCTCAACCACTTTCTCATATCCACATATGTCCCAAACCAAAAGTCAAACTCGGCCCCACCGATTTGATCTATCCGGTGCCACCGAATTCTCTTGACATAGCCACTGCTAGAAACCCTAATCAGTTTATTCTCATCGATAGGGATCTCGGTCTCACCGAGATGGAATTGCTAACTCTCTGTTTCCTTTCGTAACGTTTTGGTCTAACCGAGATGAGCGATCGGTCCCACTGAGTTCGCAATGCAAACTCTCTGTTTCCTCTTCGTAATGTTTCGGTCTCACTGAAATGAGCGATCGGTCCCATCGAGTTTGACTGACCAACTCTCTGTTTGCCTATTACTTAAATCGGTCTCACCGAGTTCATGTGATCGGTCTCACCGAGATTACGTTATGCCCTAACCCTAACACAATCGGTCCCACCGAGTTGACATGTCGGTCGCACCGAAAAGCCTAACGTTCACATTTTGAACTAAATCGGTCTAACCGAGTTTCACTATTCGGTCCCACCGAGTTTGGTAAATTGCGTGTAACGGTTAGATTTTGTGTGGAGGCTATATATACCCCTCCGCCCTTCCTCCATTCATGGAGAGAGCCATCAGAATGTGCCTACACTTCCAGCATTCATTTTTTGAGAGATAACCACCTACTCATGTGTTGAGACCAAGACATTCCAATCCAACCACTAGAATCTTTATCTCTAGCCTTCCCCAAGTTGCTTTCCACTCAAATCATCTTTCCACCAAATCCAAATCTGTGAGAGAGAGTTGAGTGTTGGGGAGACTATCATTTAAAGCACAAGAGCAAGGAGTTCATCACCAACACACCATCTATTACCTTTTGGAGAGCGGTGTCTCCTAGATTGGTTAGGTGTTACTTAGGAGCCTCCATCAAGATTGTGGAGTTGAACCAAGGAGTTTCTACGGGTAAGGAGATCGCCTACTTCGTGAAGATCTACCCTAGTGAGGCAAGACCTTCATGGGTGATGGCCATGGTGGGATAGACAAGGTTGCACTACTAGGGAAAGGCCTAGCAGCAGCGCGGGTTTTAGGCCTATCAGTAGCGCGGGGCAATGCACTACTGATAAGGCGCTACAACTAACGTATAGCAGTAGCGTGCCTCCGCCCACGCTACTGCTAAATCGACTTAGTAGTAGCGACTTCCCGGTGGCGCGCTACTGGTAATTAGTAGTAGCGCTTCTCCCTGCCCGCGCTGCTACTATTATTTTGTATTTTATTTCATGTTGTATTCGTACACCTTTACACAAGTTTTCATACAACAGGAATTTAGAAATTGTTTTTACATCATAATGAGTTATTACATCACGGGGTGAAAGAACCGTGGACTAGTTTCCAGTGGATGGACGTCCACTTGAAACTAATACGCGGTTCTTTCACCCAATGATATAATAAATATCATCATCATCTCATTAACAACTTATCATTATAGTACATCATTGTCATATAACACCTCCTCAAGATCATCGTTTTCATCAATGAGACATTACATAGAAATTGGTCACTAATCGTAATCACAAGTACTCCTCATCATCAACTCTAACACATTGTATCACATAATAAACATACTGTACCTCATAGGACCTACTACATTCTCTTAGGACCTACTATATTCTCTAAGGTAAAATAGCAAAAAACAAGATAGCCTCTGACTCTCCATTATGGAGAATGGAGATTATCATGTCTCCAATTCTTGCCTTTCGCTTAATGTTACTTCCAAGAACCTCCTTGCGAACGCCCAAACATTTTTTCCATTCTTTGATTAGCATGTGTTCACCGGTTTTAGAAATCTGATATGCACAGGTGAGCTCCTTAGATTGACCTGGCTGTATGTTCAGAACTGCAAGGCGACCATTCTGATACATCAGATGAGGCACACAATCCATCGGGATTTTCTGTTGAAAAACATAGTAATAACTTTGTAGTTAGCAATGATGTACTAGTTTTAGAAGTATGAAAAAGATGCACGGATGTCGTAATAGTAAAAAAATCTTACCAGGGTATCTCCATAGAAGTTACCGTGGTTCAACGCGTGCACTAGTGGCACGTATTCACCATAATTTGGAGCAGTTCAATAATAGGTATTGTAATTCTCAAGATAAGTACAATAAGCAATCATATGACTTTTCTCCTTATAAGTTAATTCGGAGCCATCAGTGTAGTGGGTTTTGTCTACCATCTTCTGCATATTCTTTGAAGATTCAAAATAAGCTGTCAATGGAAATAAGCTATCAACTATTTTGAAATAAACAATATAAATTAGTTAATAACTATGTTTGAGAAACTCACATTGCGGTAGAATCGGAAGCATATCAACAAGGACCCAAATGTCCATATTGTCTTGCTCGATGTCAGGATCACCAAGATCCATGGTGACAATCATACCCTCATAAAAACCATACATTTTGCAAAGTGCTTTTCAATTTTGGCAACCAAAATGGGTTACGCTCTAAGAATTGTACAGATTTACTTCAAAATCGATATCATGATGGGTCCTTAGGTGTATTTTCTTTGTTTGAAAATTTTCATGGTCTTCAAAACCCATCCTCTCCAAGACATAGCGTCTTGCATGGCATGGGATAAGCTAGTCGAATTGTAAAAGATGAAAATTAGACGTTGAAATAGTTGAAGTCATGCTTAATTACGAAAGAAACACTTGTCGTTGTTGCGTACCGTTTCAACATCGAAGGTCTCCTTGAGCTTAATGCTGAAGCGCCGATCTTCGTCCAGCTCAACGAACATGTCACACATACCTCGATCGTCGTGGCACCAGCTGCACTCCCCCGGGAGACTGTCGTCGTCCGAGTACGACATTTCCTATGTTCATAATTCAAAGATTAAACTTGTACAATTAAATATATGTACTAAAAACCTAAATTAGATCATTATTTTTTGAGAAAATCCAGGCCACTCGATATTTCCTACATATTCTAGCACAAGTCATGCCAGAATTCACGGAAAAATCCGGCATAACCTTTGCTACAAAAGGACATATCGAGCGCCTAAAATTTGCCAAAACGGAAATTAATCAACACTCTCGCAAAACATAGGCCACTCGGAGGTGTAAACTGAACATGAACGGCCACTTGGGCAACCACATATCCTATTTGAGCAAATATGACATGTTCAACTAGTTTTATTAATTCAACTAGTTCTTACTAAATATAAACTTACTATAAATAGAAAAAACTAGTTCTTTCTAAAAATAAAGTAGTTCAACTAGTTATATTAATTATCTTACTAAAAATACATTAGTTCTATTAATTCAACTAGTTCAACTAGTTTATTAATTTACTTGCTAAACTAGTTCAACTACAACTAAAGTAGTTCAACTAGTTTATTAATTTACTTACTAAATATAAAATAGTTGCTTTAACTAAAAAAATAAACTAGTTCTATTAATTTTTGTACTAAAAATAAAATAGTTGTATTAACTCAACTAGTTCAATTAAGCACTTACTATGAATAAAAATAAACTAGTTTTTACTAAAAATAAACTAGTTCAACTAGTTATATTAATTTTCTTACTAATTCTATTAAACACTTATTAAAATTTAACCCTAACTAATTTGATGAACTCTAAAATTTAATCCTAACTAATTCGATGAACTCTAAAACTAATTCTACTTAACAACTACTGCCATAATTAGCATCTAAGTTGATGAACCCTAACTAATTAGATGAACTCTGAAATTTAACCCTAAGAACCCTAGCTAGGCAGAGGTAGGGGAGGAGGAGGAGGAGGGCGTGCTCACCTCTGGCGCCGGTGGAGTTAGGGAGAGGGGCACGCGACGTCGAGGTTGGGGACGGGGTCGGGGCGGCGGGCGCACGGCGGAGGGCAGCGATGTAGGGGGGGTTGTCGAGGTCGAGGTCGGGGGCGGCGTCGAGGTCGCGGTCGGGGGCGGGGGCGGTGTCGAAGTTGTGCGGAGAGCGACGGGTCGCGCGCGGCGACTGACGACGATGCAGGGCGGCGACAGCGGAGGAGTAGGGATTTGGGGGAAGTGGCCGTGGGGGAAGAACGAACCGCGCGGTTAAGTTAAAAGTAGAAGTAGCGCGTTCTAGGAAGTGCGCTGCTGCTACAGTAGCTATAGCGCATTTCTTAACAAGCGCTACTGATATTCCTTTGCATTTTTATTTGCTTTCCATTTAATTTTATTTTCATTAGCAGTAGCGTCTTTGTTCGTAAACGCGCTGCTACAAAACAAGTAGCGGTAGCGCGGTTCCACGTAGATCGCTACTACTATGTGTAGCCTATCAGCTAAGCCGTGGGAATTTTAGTAGTAGCGCTTTTGTAGTCGGGCGTGCTACTGCTATAACTGTATCTGTAGCGCGGTTTAAAATACCGCGTTGCTGCTAATTAGCACCAGCGTGCGTTTTTATCCTGCGCTACTGCTAATGTTCTGTGTATAAGGTTTTCCCTAGTAGTGTTGCTTCCTCGTGGACCCTTCGTGGGTGGAGCCCTCCGTGGACTCGCGCAGCCGTTACCCTTCGCGGGTTGAAGTCTCCATCAACGTGGATGTACGATAGCACCACCTATCGGAACCACGGGAAAAAAATCTTCGTGTCTATATTGCGTTTGCTCCCTCCAAACTCCTCCTTTTTACCTTCATATGCAATGATTTACATTCCGCTGCTATACTCTTAGAATTGCATGTGTAGGTTGATTGCTTGACTTGTGCAAAGTTGCTAAAATCTGCCAAGACTTAAAATTGGGAAAAGGCTAGATTTTTATTTGGTCAAGTAGTCTAATCACCCCCCCCCTCTAGACATACTTTCGATCATACATTACGTTCTGATGGCTCTCCTAGAGAGTAGGTGGGGGTGGAGGGTATAAATGGCCTTCGCCAAAAATCTAACCGTTACAACCTTTTGACTCAACTCGGTGACACTGAACCAAAACTCGGTGGGACCTACCTATGCAAAAAATTCGAACGTTGGGCTTTTCGGTGGGGCCGAATAGGAAATCTCAGTGGAACCAAAGTGCGATGACCTCGGCAAGATTTCATTTAGGTAATTCTGATTGGCTCAACTCGGTGATTCCAAAGTGAACAGATAAGAATACAAAAACTAGGTCAGTGTGAATCAGTGAGATCGGAACGTCATCTCGGTACAACAAAAATTTGAGGTTTTGGCTTTGGCTTTATAGGATCAACTCGGTGAGTCCGGATGGAATAGATTCGGTGGGACCGAGTTGGCTTTTTAGGGTTTGGACAGAAGTGATATTGAGAAAGTGGTTGAGGGTTTTTGGAGCAAATATCTTCAAGCACTTGAGGAACCGTGCCATACTCAAAACCTCATCCCCTTTTAATACTATTGGCTTCCTATGGACTCAATGTGATCTTGGATCACTTAACAAAAAAATAGAGTCTAGAAGCTTTGCCAATCCATGTCCTTAGCATTTTGAGGGGTCCACATCCTCATGTCATTGTCATGCCAATCATTGAACTTCTAAATCAATCTTGAGAAGTATGTGATAAGTAAGAGCTCCTCCTAAATTTATGCAATATTAAAATTTTGCGTTTGAATGCAAATGCACAATCGATACCCAGGTAGGACTTCACTCACTACATCACGCAAAAATTTATATATGTGTGAATGATACCCGAGCCTCGGAAATGTGTGCGTGTTTGCAGGCCGAGCGAAAATTTAGGTTGCCGATGTCAGAGGTGTTGGAGGCGTTGGTCCGGCTTGTGCAGAGGGCCAACATGACCAAGAGGATGCTTGAGGAGGCAACTCCCGATGAGGCGACGACCAGGAGCAGGATTTCATATGACGTGAGCAAGCGGAACCCTTGTATTGCATCTGAGATTGTATTTATTTTATATATTTTTTGCAACGCGTAGTCCGAGAGAAAAGTAGAAAGAACATATCACCGAAAAGTAGAGATAGTGTCCAGTTCCATCAGTACATATCACATGTTTTGCTTGATATATCCAATTATCAGTGTTGTTTGTGGGTGTTGCTTGAAGAACCAAAACCAAAAGCAAAAGATTCTTCCCTTGAAAGGACCGGAAGTTCAAAAGAACCTCCACGCAACAAGAACTTGATCAAAAAAATCATCCAAGAGTAAATTAAGCCCATAAAGTTTTCTTCTTGAGAACTTAATATTTTTTTGCACAACACCTGAGAACTTAATTAAGCCCACAAGGTCGATCAGCCAGATCCAAGGACTGTAACTTTCTACATATGGGCCGAGCTAGGAATAAAACAGCAGTACAGCTACATGTCTCAGGAAGCTTGTCTCAAAAAAAGAAAAAAGTCTCAGAAAGCTGTTATGTGGCTGAAGGGAAAGCAAGCACACAAATACTCCCTCCATTTCAAAATATAGTGTGCCCGCGCTTCTCAAGCTTCTCGAGGTCCAACTTTGACCATAAATTTAACCAACGAGACCAACTGCGGCGAGAGAAAAAATTATATAATTGAAAACTTCTTTCGAATACGAATTCATTGATATAATTTTTGCTCCCGCCGCAATCGGTCTTGGTAGTTAAATTTACGGTCAAAGTTAGAGCACGTGGATAGAGGAAGCATTACATTGTGGAATGGAGGGAGTATGAAATAGGTTGAATATTATACGCGGGTCGAAGGAAGTAGGGCGAGAACTGGGCAGTAGCCCATTGGTCGGAAGTAGAAGTATTACTCCTGACGACCGGTGTTTGAATCCTGTGTGGAGCGGATAACTGGGAGGAATTCTAAAAAATAGAGATCCTCGTGACGTTTTTTTTTTGTCCGTCGAAAAGATGTGGCGACGTCCAGCACCTTTCCTCACCGCCGTCGTCGTCGAGGTCACCCCCATCCTTTACTCCTTACTCTTTTTCCCTGCACCATCATGCGTATTTGTATTTGTGCTACACCATCAGCCTTCTTTTTGCTACTCCATCAGATCACAAGAGCAGGACTCTTTGGGCAGTGTTTTTGTCCGTCGAAAAGATGTGGCGACGCCCAGCACCTTTCCTCACCGCCGTCGTCGTCGAGGTCACCCCCATCCTTTACTCCTTACTCTTTTTCCCTGCATCATCATGCGTATTTGTATTTGTGCTACACCATCAGCCTTCTTTTTGCTACTCCATCAGATCACAAGAGCAGGACTCTTTGGGCAGTGTTTTTGTCCGTCGAAAAGATGTGGCGACGCCCAGCACCTTTCCTCACCGCCGTCGTCGTCGAGGTCACCCCCATCCTTTACTCCTTACTCTTTTTCCCTGCATCATCATGCGTATTTGTATTTGTGCTACACCATCAGCCTTCTTTTTGCTACTCCATCAGATCACAAGAGCAGGACTCTTTGGGCAGTGCTGAAGATTGACCGGTTGGAGTCTACTGATTTGGGTATCCAGGAGTATCCTACTAGTTACAGGGAGATTTGACTGTCAAGAACTACTTTGGCGGATTCACGAGGGAAATAGGTTGACTGCTGGGCTGAAATTTGTCACAAAATGCTATGGAATAATTGGTATTTCAATATGAGCTGAGATTCATAGTGTATATATATCAATCAAATCGTTTTAGCTGTCCAAATTATAACATTTACCACTTGTTTGCTTCCTCAGGTTTTATGAAGTTTCTTGGTCCTTACTACATGTTTGCAATTACCAGGAGAAGAAAAGTTGGCACAATCTGTGGCCATGATATTTATTCAATTGGCAAGAGTGAAGTGATTGCTAGTTGTTGTGGTTTAGCACTTTTTCTTCAAAATCTGCATTTATTTAAGTCTTCAGCTCTCATATTCTTTTTGTGGTTTATTTATTTATATACTCAGAGAGAGAGAGAGAGGGAGGGAGGGAGGGAGCGAGAGAGAGAGACAGAGAGAGAGAGAGGACTGGTTAGATTAGGCCATCGGAGTATCTGTTTGATTGATGTGATGAATTTCAAGTCTGCATCGGAGTATTTATTTATTGAGCTTTACGGTGGTCGGAATTTTGCAAGATGAAGTTGATCCTATGGTTTCTGTCATGAGAATTGAAATGGCACCTTTGGAGTCTTGTGCTGACATTGGTGGTTTAGATGCTCAAATTCAAGAGATCAGGCATCCCAATGGAGTCATACTATATGGGGAACAGGGAAAGCTCTACTTGCAAAGGTTTTGCCTTTTAATCACTTCCATTTGGCTCTGAAGTCTTGAAAATCCATGCTTTGCTACATTCAAACATCTCATCACTAATAAGTTAGTGGGTTAATATACATCTTTTCCTAGAAAAAGTGCAACGTCTTTGTTATCGTTTCAAATATGATGATATTTCCTTTGATTCAAGACTGAATGTGAAGTACTTGTGCTGCTCACTAACTTTAAATATGATGCGTGCAAGCATAGCTGAGACTTATCAGCATGCAGATTGTCACAGTTAACTAAAATTGAATATATTACAAAAATGCAAGCACATCTCTGAAATGAGAGTACACTTAAGCCTTATTCCTGATAGCCAATCTATCTGGTCTTTGTCTGTTTGAATATATGTATATTCTAAAACTTAAGCTCCCTTGAAATGATGTGTTCCGGTTCGTTGGGGTTTTGGATGGTGTTGGTGGGCCCATTTGTAAGTGAACATATCGCTGGCAGTAGGCCCGCTATAGTCGGTTGGTGTCTGGCTTCATTGGCCTCTCGCCCTCGCACAACCGCACAACACCGCACTGTAATTCCCATTCTGCCCTCTTCCAAGCGCCCACGCTAGGGTTTCCGGCTGCCACCCGCCGCCCGTCCGCCTTCGCGCTGCAATCGCTCTTCTCCTCCTCGGCGGTACCTCCTGCCATGGCCGCCCACGCTCCTGTTCGCACGCTGTTGTCGGGGCTGCCTCTGCTCCTTTCAGAGCACCATCACTGTGGCTGCCCCCGTTTCCGTCTTCTCTTCATCCCTGCATCTCTTCACTCTCTGCCGCTGCTACCACCCCATCGCCGTCTCTTCCTCTGGACTGAATCAGCAAGAAATTCTCAAAGTTTGCATCTATTCAGAGTGCTTTTCATTTGTTTTTTAGGAGAATATTCAGTTGTTTTAGAGCATGTTGGATACTCACAATGGAACTAAAATTGTATTGATTTGAGTCGGTTAACTCGGAAGGTGGATTAGCTAGGGGAGGAACCAAGAAGCTTTAGGCCCCAAGAATTTCGTGCAGACCATGACCTCCTCAGTGTCTATATACATCCGTATGTAGTCCATATTGAAATATCTATAATGTTTTTGTCAATATACTTTATATAGTGCACCTGTAATGTTTATACTCTCCTTATATAACAAACTCCCATCGGTCCAGCTCATTTCTTCCAATCAGCTCTAAAAGAAATATAGCTTAATATTGATTATCCAACTATCATCATAATCTTTTAGTTTTGGGGATTTTACTTTTTGTAGCAACTTCACAATCTCTGCTTTTACCCAAGCATCAACAAGCAGTATGACATGTCTTTGTCGCCTCCCACTAAAAAGGGAACTATCATCCAGTGGCATCATTCATCATGGACTTAGATCGAAAGAAAAGTAAGGTACTCCCTCCGATCCGAATTAATTAACGCAACCTCTATACAAGATAAGAGGCTGCATTGATTAATTCGGATCGGAGGCGGTATATTTCTTACTAGAAAATTTTGCTTGAATAGAAATATTCTTGAGAACCAACTGTGATTATGATGTCAAGGCTACCTCCTCAAATGAATTTTTCTCTGTTTTACTTGAATGAAAATAGTTCTTGAAACACAATGAGATTTGAAGCCCTTTAAACAGTTGGCTGCTGGTTAGTTGTTCTGATCGTGTTCTCTTTTATCATTTTTCTTGTCTGACAGTGCAGAATAATTCGGTACTCCCTCCATTTTTATTTAGTCTGCGTATTAGCTTTGGCCAAAGTTAAACTTTGTAAACTTTGACAAAGTTTACAAACAAAAATATGAACATATACAATAACAAATCAATACAATTAAATTTATTATTGAATGTACTTTCACATCATATAGATTTGGTTTGGTAAATGTTTATAAACTTTACGAAGTTTGACTTTAGTTAACTCTAATATGCGGAGTAAATAAAAATGCAGGGAGTATCTAAGAAACATGGTGATATTATAATAATCTTCCGGATCCATATGTATCTAGACGTATTTCATTGCTAGCTACATCTGTTTGAGCGACAGGTGATATGGATTGGAGGGAGTACCTTAGTTTATAGTGTGTTATCTTTGTTGTTAGGCATAGGTTTCTTTTCGTTCTGAACCTAATAATATCTCTATGCTTTTAGAGGTTATTCAGCTAATACTCCATCCGCCTGGAAATATTTGTCAGGGAAATTGATGTATAAAATCAGGACTATATAAAAAAGAAAATCAGTGAATCTACATTCTAAAATATGTTTATATACAGACACTCTAAAATATGTTTATATACATCTACATGTTCTTTCTCTGTCCCAAAATAAATGTATGACTTTATACTAACTTTGTACTAAAGTTACTATAAAGTTTAAACATTTATTTTGAGACGGAGGGAGTGGTTGTTATTGAAATCTCTAAAAAGACTTATACTCCCTCTGTCCGGAATTGCTTGTTGCGGAAATGAATAAAAATAAATGTATTCATAACTAAAATACATCTAGATATATCCATTTCCCTGACAAGTATATTCATAACTAAAATACATCTAGATATATCCATTTCCCTGACAAGTATTTCCGGACTGAGGGGGTATCTAGGAACGGAGGAAGTAATACTTATCCTAACATAACATATAGGTTGGAATCTAATAGCTTTGACCTGAGCTAGCAGCACAGCGGCAGCTTGTAGAAGAGGCATGGCTAAGGCAGGGGCATCATGTCTATGTCCATAGCAGGGCGCGTCACTTCATCTATTTGCCTAAACGACCTTTTTTTGCACTTAAGTGTGCCCATGGCCCACGAAAAACTTATATGCCCGTCTGCCCCCCTTGACAAACGACTACCCGAAAGCCATGGCTGTTACAGGTAAAGAGGCCAAACCGCTGGCTGTCTGTCAACGTTCAACGGTCGTGGTCAGCCAGTTGGCGTGGCACCTTACGGACACGTCCTACTAGCAGAGGCCACAAAACAACGACAACGACAAACGAGGCTCGAGCAATACATCGAACAATTCCATCAATGTCCCTCTCTATTCCTTACTTCATGGTATTAGCCTAACCTTGATCCAAACCCTAGGCACCGCCGTTGCTTTCGCACCGTGCCGCCCTGAGGCGGTCGATCTCCATGGTCGCCATTGGGGCCTGCGTCACCCATATCTAGGGTTCATCCATCCGTCCTGTTGATCGGCTGCCCTAAAAAGTCATTTTCTTCTATCCTTTGACCAGGGTTTTTCTCTCTCGTCGGTCGTTTTAATCGGTGTTCTTCTTTTTGGTTTTCGTATCTAAAATCGGTTTCTGTCGCCCGCTGCCGCTGTCGACCCCACGACTCTACTCCGGCACTAGCGCAACCACCTGACCTATTCTCTGACCCGGCAGCCCCCCATGGCCCTCATTCGCGCGTCTGCCCGCCCTTCACGATACGCTGGTTGTCGTCGCGCTGCTCTGAATGGGACTTCTTGATGCGGAGCGTCCTACGGTCATCCCCATGGACCTACCATCGTCTCATCAAGAGCCAAGAGGACCTATGACACGAGCACGAGCTAGAGCTCTCAAGAACGAGGTGACTTCCTTCCTTAGTGATATCACATATGATCCACTCGAGACATGGCTACTACCTAAGTCCGATATGCTATGCATGATTAGGTGTCAAGAGGACCCTCCCGGAGATGCTCATGAAGACGGACAAGCCGCCAAGTTCACGGACGAGGAGAACCAACGGAAGGAGTCAAGTGCAACTCCCAGGACCCGGACATCTGGCCTTCCAGCGCCAAGGAGCCGGCGCCCAAGCCTACAGGCCCCGGACATCCGACCCGTCAGCCCGGACATCCGGCCTCCGCCCGGAAATCCGGCGCCCATTACAGAACGTGCCCGAAGCTGAACCACTCCAGCCCGGACATCCGGCCAAAGGCCCGGACATCCGGCCCCTCGCCCGGACATCCGGACCCCGTCTATCCAGAGAGCGTCAAGGCCAGCCACGCCAGCCCGGACATCCGGCACCTCGCCCGGACATCCAGCCTTCCCTGTCTGCGCACAGTGTAAGGGCCCGAGGCCCATGTAACCTTTCGCCCCCCTAGACTATATACTCCTCCTCCTCCCCCCTTTTAGGGTTAACATTGGTATAGCTCATATGTGAGGATAGGTTTGCTCATCCATTACAGATCTACTCCACGAGAGAGACCGCGACCCCTCTATGGAGACGATCCCCTTGGATTCAAGACCCCCTTTTGGGTGGCCCCATCAAGACCTCCTCTAGGAGAAGAACCGGTTACCATTTGTATCGTCCTTTGTTGGATTTGAATCTTGTATCCCCTCTCATGTGTCGAGGATCTAGCACATGTGTGACTATATCTTGTTGGTTTAGTGTTTCTCTTGTGTTTTCCCTCATGATCTCCCTCGTTTTCTTCGTGTTCTTAGTTGGGATCTGCTCCTTTCGTGAAAGATCAGCAATAGGGTTCCACCCTACATCATCTTGGTATCATGAGCCACGTTGATCACGATTTCGGAGCCCTCTCTCTTTATTTTCTAGCCTAGTTTTGTTGATTTTGTCCCTAATTCGAAAATAGCCTCACAAAAATAGCCCCAATTTTTTTTGTGATTTGTTGGTGTAATGAAGTTTTGTTGGATTTGATCCGCGGATTTCGTGTGTTGCAGGTAGATCTAGCTTTTCCCCATCTTTCCCCCAATTTCCATCCACCAAATCTTCCGAATTTTGCCCCGGATTTGACCTCTCCACGCGGTGTTCATCGAGTTCGTCCACGGATCCACAGCTCGGACATCCGGCCCGACAGCCCGGACATCCGGCCCCTAACAGCAACACTTCCATCCACCACTCCAATTCCGTCTAACTTTCGTCCAATTTTGACCCGGTGCCCATTTCCACTTCCGCATACAACCACCACTTCCGCATAGCACCACCATAGCCTTACCGCTACCACCTCCGACAATTTTGTCACGTTTTTTGCTTTGAGAATTTGTGTTGCGTAACCGTGTCCTATTGTGTTTCGGCTATCTAGGTATGGTTCGACATCGACATCACCGCCGCTTCTTCGCCAAGGATTACTACGAACACCTACATCATTTTGGTATCAACCTCATCTTGGTATCGTGATATCATCATACATTCTTGCCATTTGCATTGATAACCACCATAGCCTTACTTTTGCGTAGCTTACCCATCGAGACTAGCCATTGAGTATTGCCGGCAACGTGACTTGTGCACATTAGTGATCATACTCTCCATAGAATACATATCATATCATCGTGTTGCATATCTCGGTATCATCTCTTGTGTCACAGGGTTGTCATCGCATACACAATTGCTATCTTGGTTCGTGAAGCATTGCATGAGAAAAGAGCTCAAACAACAAAGAGCCAAACAAGCTTTTAAGCAAGAAGGAAAGATAAGCAAAGAGGTTATAAGCACGAACCATAGCATCATACAACATTGAGATTGTCATACTCGATCATCTTGGATCATATCATCGGTATACCATACATATAGCATACTTGGGATAGAAGTCGTTGCATTTTTGCTTAGTAGGTTGTGCACAAGTTCGTATCCCCCTATTGTGCAATCGTGCTAGCGTCTCTCTAGTGTTGTGCAAAGAGCATTTTTGTGGACTCCATATTTTGGCTCGCCCCTTGGTTATCTATTTGCATGTGTTTTTCCGATATCTATCTTGCTATTGGTCTACTTGTTGCATTTTGCAAATTTGCGCATCTTTTCCAACATTATTGAAGCTCACTAACAATTGCATCAAATTTTGTGCCACCATCCTAACCAAGCTCCACCATAAGCTTTTACTTGTGTAGGTGTGAGAAACTGACAAGAATTGGTACCAATTGTGCTATTTCCTTGTTACACATTGGAGTGATCATTGATCCATCTTCAACATCGGTCGAGGTACATTTGGTATAGGTTCTTCTCTTTCTCCCACTCACATATTTTTGTTTGGAATGGTGGATAGGCCAAGTACTTCTACCAACCCACTCTTCCTTGAGCAAGACGACGACCCGAACAACTATGTCACCAAACTACACCTCTTTGGTACACAACGAGCTTTGCATGAAGAGCAACTAGCAATGAGTGACCGCATCGACAACCTCGCCGCCGACTTGCGACTCTCCGAGCAACGCACAACAGACTACTTCGACAACAAGCTCGACGAGCACAAGCATGAGAATGACGCAAGAATGGACGAGATTCGTGCCTTGTTGGTCAACCGCTCTTCTACCACTTCGTCCTACTCAAGTGTGACACCCTCGATTCAATCGTACACTAATCATACACGCAAATGTGTACGATCAAGATCAAGGACTCACGGGAAGATATCACAACACAACTCTAGACACAAATTAAAACAATACAAGCTTTATATTACAAGCCAGGGGCCTCGAGGGCTCGAATACACAAGAGTCAGCGGAAGCAACAATATCTGATTACAGACATAAGTTAGACAAGTTTGCCTTAAGAAGGCTAGCACAAAAGCAACAACGATCGAAAAGGCAAGGCCTCCTGCCTGGGAGCCTCCTAACTACTCCTGGTCGTCGGCGGTCTCCACGTAGTAGTAGGCACCCTCGGGGTAGCAGTAGTCATCAGTGGTGTCGTCTGGCTCCTGGGATCCGTCATCTGGTCGCAACAATCGGGTATGGGGAAAAGAGGTAGCAAAGCAGCCGTGAGTACTCATCCAAAGTACTCGCAAGACTTACATCAGATCTAAACTATGTATGCATCTGTATCAAAGGAATGGGTTGTATCTGTGGACTAAACTGCAGAATGCCGGTAGGGAAGGGAAAGCCTAGCCTATCGAAGACTAGCATCTTCTGGAAACCACCATCTTGCAGCAACAGGAGGGAGTAGAGTAGCATAAAGTAAAGTAGTAGAAGTGTTATCAACCTCGGCCAGAGATCCTTTCTTGACTCCTTGATAGAAACCAATCCCAGAGCCATACTATCCAGTTATCATCATAATCCAATTCTCATCACCATCCGTTTCTCATCACAATCCATTTCTCATCACAAGTATCCAGTTCTAATTGTATCGATCGGGATGCAACTCCAAGTGTTCGTTACCGTAGGACAGGCTATCGATAGATGTTTTCTTCCCTGCAGGGGTGCACCAACTTACCTACCACGCTCGATTAACTCCGGCCGGACATACTTTCCTGGGTCATGCCCGGCCTCGGCCAAACAATACGCCGCAACCCGACCAGGCTTAATAGAGAGGCCAGCACGCCGGTCTAAACCTATACCCCCATGGGTCATGGGCCATCTCCCTGAGAACTCCTGCACGTTGCGTACGCGGCCGGTGAGCAGACCTAGCTACCTCCTTCAATAAGGCAGGAGCTTACGCAGTCCAACCCGGCGCGCGCCGCTCAGTCGCTGACGTCTATTAAGCTTCGGTTGATGTATACGACGCAGAACGCCCATACTATGCCCACGTGATGGTTAGTGCTATCAGGCCAGAGGCCCCTCGGATCAAATATCCAAATCGTAGTGGATTAGGAACGCGCGGTAACAAGCAGAGACTCACGATCGATGTGACCCCGTCGCCCCGTCTCGAGTACTTGCGGCAAGGCTAAGAATGCCCGGCCACGCCTCGTAAGTATCTCGCGGGCACCTTCCAGGTCAACCCGACTCCACATCACTCGCTATTAAGCTCGCGCGGGTACCCCTCAGGGTCGACCCGTCTTTAGTAACATGGTTCAGTGTAAAGTCATAGTAACCATAGTAAATGTGTGTCTAACACCAAAGGGAAAACCCGAGGAATCACCCCCGGTGAATCCCACTCAATGTTATCATCAAGGTGAACGTAAGAGGATCCACCCTCGAGGTTCACGTTTGATGGGTTGCACGACAGAGCCGTAACGGAAGTGGTTAAGGAGGAAATCACCCTTGATGACCTCGAGCGTAAAGCTACACTACGGAGATCTCATCAGGAGTGATGTAAGAGGTTCCACCCTCGGCACTCGATGGTAACTCTACAGAGTCGTACAACTAGGGGGGTGATGTGCGGTGTCGGGGCCTGGACGTCGATCACGTTGATCGAGTCATCGAACATAAAGCGAGACAACTGGGACAAGGGGGGGTCACTGATGGATCTCTAACCAACCTATACTAAGCAGTTTAGAATAAGCAACTAAGGTATGAAAGCAGGTAACAAAAACAGGCTATGCATCAGAGTAGGATCATACATAAAGCAGTAGCAGTTCTAATGCAAGCATGAGAGGGAAAGAAATGGGCGATATCAAAATGCTCAAGGGGGGTTTGCTTGCCTGGCTGCTTTGGCAAGGAGGGGGGGTCGTCGTCGACGTAGTCGATCACAATGGCAGCATCGCTCTCAGGGTCTACCGGAAAGAAGAGGGGGAAGAAACAGTAAATATAAAAGCAAACATAGCACCACAAAGCATAACATGGAAAAAAGATGTGCCGGGTGTGACCTAACGCGGTAGGAGGTGGTACCGGTAAAGGGGGGAAACATCCGGGAAAGTATTCCCGGTGTTTCGCGTTTTCGGACAGATGGACCGGAGGAGAAAAGTTGTGTGTTCGCTATGCTAGGGATGTGTGGCGGACGAACGGGCTACGTATTCGGATTCGTCTCGTCGTTCTGAGCAACTTTTATGTACAAAATAGTTTCATCCGAGTTACAGATTATTTTATATGATTTTTCAAAGTATTAAACATTTTCTGCAATTTCAACATTTATTTAATCGGAATTGACCAAGTCAAATCGACTGGTCAAAAGGAAAGGTTGGCCCACATGGCATAGACTATACGTAAACAAAATAAATAAACTTTAACTTAACTAAATGGCTCCACCTGCCATAGGCTAGCAACTAACCTAACAAAGATTACCTAAGTAGTCTAAATTAGCCTAAACTAATTAGGCCGGCCACACACAACACCTATGCACACACACGGCCACAGCCACCACCACCAGCAGCCAACGATTGCAGGCGGCAGTAGCAGCATCAAAGCAACGCTAGCAGCGGCGGCTAGCAGTATAAGAGCAGCAGCAGCACGGCCAGCAGCAGTTCAGCGGCACATAGCAGGAGCAGCAGCACGGCATCAGAAATAGAGCAGCTACGAGCGGACGCCAGGCCACGGCAGTACGTAGAAGCAACAGCAGTACAGCGGCAGGGCCGCGGGCGGCTGCGGCACGGCACCCGTGGGCGCACGGCCGGGCGAGCCGGCGAACGGCCGGGCCAGCCAGCGCGCAGGGGCGCAGCGGACACAGGACTGGGCACGGCCAGGGGCGCGGTGTGCGGATGTGCGAGCGGGGGCGGCTAAAGGGGAGCGCGTGAGTGGGCGGCCTCGACGTGCTGTGAGGAGTGGAGGCGGACGAATGCGTGCGTGGTCGTGCGTGACGGGCAGCGGCAGGAGGAGCAACGCGAGCAGGCCAGGAGTGGATGTGCGCGCGCGGACGCGGAACTCCGGCCATGGCGGCTTCGGGCGAGCACGGGTCTAC
Organism: Triticum urartu; assembly: GCF_003073215.2. Classification (NCBI taxonomy): domain Eukaryota; kingdom Viridiplantae; phylum Streptophyta; class Magnoliopsida; order Poales; family Poaceae; genus Triticum; species Triticum urartu. Next base: position 519,585,312 of record NC_053023.1, read on the forward strand.
GCGACGGATCGACAGCGGGACGAGGGGGATTCAGAGGAGGAGCTCACCGTGGAGGCACAAGTAGGCCCGGTCGAAGCTTAGGAGCGCAGGATTGGACGAACTTGAAGAAGAACGCCGGCGGCGATCGAGGAAGATGAAGCTCGATCCGCACGATGCGGTGGCTCCGGGCTTGAGCTCGTGGGCGAGGAAGACGAAGCAGACGACAGCGGTTCCGCGGGACCTCCCAGCTCGGCGTGGGGGCGACGATGGTCGCGAGGTCGACGTCAACAATGGCGACGGAGGCGTTCGGGAGTGGGGCTGAACTAGAGAGGGGAACCCCTGGGAGAGGGGAGAAGTGGATGAGAGCGGGAGTGAGGCCAGAGGGGAACCGAGGCGCCAGGGGGGCGGCCTTATCCTCCCGTCGGTGGCGTACGGGGCGCGGCACCGGGTCTGGCGGGGACGAGCAGGAGTCCCCCTCCCGGTCGGTCGTACAGGGGAGAGGGAGACGACCCGGGGAGGGGTTGGGCTGCCTCGGCCTTTTGGGCCAAGGGGGTCTTTGTTTCTTTTCGCCTTTTCTCATTTTAGGTTTCTGTTTTCTTTTTGTTTTATTTAATACAGAGACAGAGGGAAAAGTTTGGGCTACCAAACTACTTTGAAAAATTGTGGGACTAGGCCACTTAAATTCTTTGTACTGATTGTCACTGGCATAAAAAGTTTGAGGGGCAATTAAATTCATTTGGACTTTTCATAATTAAAATAGCATTTTAAATGCTGAAACTGCACTGTTTAAATTGTTATAGTCCATCTTGGCTTGGAGGTGATGTTGTTTTCCTTATCAATCATTTGTTATGGAATTTTGGCTAAATGATGAACTATTTTGCAACAACTTTTGTGCAACTTCATATTTCACTTTCAAATTGAATTTGATTCGGAAGTGGGATTTCAAATGATATTTGAATTAAAGGTGATTAAGCACTGCTTAGCAAAGTGATTAGCTTAATCACAGAGGGTTACTGTAGCATGACACTGGGGGTGTTACAAATCTCCTCCACTACAAGAAATCTCATCCTGAGATTTAAGTGGGGAAATAAAGAGTAACTTCAGGTGAACTGACCCTTATAGGGTTAATTGTCTGTTGAACAATGCAGGGAATGAGGCAGAAGTATCTCTCGAGTTGAAACTTAGTAAAACATCAAGAGCAAAGTATGAAGGTACAATAGGAAGTTACAAGCGGATGGACAAACGATTGATACCTGAACCAAGTGTGAGAAAGGAGTTCAGAGCCTCAGGAATAGATCATCTCTCGAAAGGTGGCTCGTGACATGATACGAAGCCAAGCGTGAGGAATAACCTCAGAAACAGGGGGTACAGGAGAGTCAGGTTTTGATCCTGTGGAACTGTGGGTTATGGGCCCACCATGTGGGTTAAAAGGAGAAAGGGCGCTAGCATTTTGCACGGTCATGATAGCAAGACATGTCAGAGGGCATCATGTCAGTTATGTCGGCAACAACGTCGGTACCAAGGGCGGGGGATGAAGAGAACCATCTTCCTGCTCATTGAACGAGGCGGACCAATAGGCAAAGTTCTCGTCCATCGGTGGTTACCGGAATGTCATCAATAATAGTAACAGGGTCTTTACTGACGGAGTTGTACATTGAGGTGTTTACCTAAGCAGGAAATTATCTCTACTGGGATAAGTTAGTTTACCGGAAAGGTTAAACAAAATAATGGAAAGGAAAAATATGGTTAGTATATTAACCAGAACAATGGAAAGGAAAATGTGTTTAAACACATATTTTAGGGGTATATCCTTCCCAAGGACAAGCAGAGCAAGATATCCTACAACGGTGTTTGGATAATTGATAAAGAAAATTTAGTATCATGCCTCAAATGTTCTTATTGGAGATCGGATTACCACAGACATGCTTCAGGATAGCATTGACACGATCATCAGATAAAGGTCAGTCTTTGGATTCACAAAGGACCCATCGGAAACAACTTATAATTTAAGTCGTACAATTTCAGCAAGGAAAAGATGAGGATGTGGCCGACGGGCTCAACAACAACCCATCGACATGTCAAAAAGAATGTATTTTCAAAATTATATGAACTTGTGTTGGGGAAGGCAAGAATGTTGTCCATGATAACACAAATCATCGAGGGGCAAGGATTGTATTTCTCATCATGAATTCGATTGATATCCTGGAAGATCTCAGAAAGTTGATGATGATAACGACACATTTGTCGAGAGATTTCAGGAAGATGTAATCGATCGGCGATGACATCAAGTCAATGGAATGATGAAGCGAAAGGTTATTGGAACCACGAGTACGACACAAACTCGAAAGCAAGCTTGTTGTTCATGGCAAAATGGTATGACGAGGAAGATCGACATAAGCTTAGCTCGTCGTCGAAAATTGTGCTCCGGAAAGAAGGACCAGGTAGCACAGTTAAAATTTAGCACGATAATGATATAGCCGATCAGGCTAGGAATGACTTGAAGGATTATTAAACTCGTAAGTAATGAAAATTACTTAGAGTTATAGAATCGAAGTGCGGAATCGATTCAACCGATTCACTTATCGGTGTCCTCGAGTGATCAATAACTCAGATCCTGGGGGAAATCTGAAATCGGTGAGAAGCAATACTAGATGAAGACTCATAGGAAGCAACACAGTTCTTTGATATTCTCGAGGTATCGGAGGGTAATACTCGAAGGAAGATCAAAAATAGAGGTTGCGGAGATGCATTGATCTACAGAAGACAAGTGCTTTAACTTTTCCGAGAAATGGAATTAAAAGGGGGAACAATCATGGTCAGAACCACGGTTGCAAAGGACCAAACATAGATACCGTAAGAACTAATAATAAGGGGATTATTATATCACAAGAAGCTTCCATGATAAGATCCACATTAGGTCCATGGGCATGAACACAAAGTTCAAGGTCGACTCCCACTTCTCCAATGCATAACCTTTCATTCACTTCTGGCGTTCAATGAAGTTGTAGTGTTGAAATGTTATCTGGCAAAACACCAGAAGAGTATGACTCGTGAAAACTCTCGGGTTCACATGGATTAAGGAAGGCATAGGTCCAACCCATAGGGGCATCTTGGGAACATATACCACAAACTCCCCGAGTAAAATAACACAAGCTCGAAGGCAGAGGATACAATTTACCAAAGGCTTTATGTATCTGAGGAAAGGCTCCAAGAGGTTATTAAATATGAAGAACGTTGTCAGATAAAATCCAACAAAGGATCTGGCGGTCCACATTGGATCTGATGTGAGTATCGATACTCGACCAGAAGAAGGAAGAATGCAAAGGCTTCGGATTATAGAAACATGAATAATTCGATGCTTTAAATGCAAAGAAATCATGATTTCAAAAATAGAAGATCAGAAGCAGACGCTCTGATCAAAAGATAAGTAAGTTGAATAGCCCTAGGGATACAATTGACGACAATTTGATTGGTCGAGAAACAACTCTTGGTCAAATGACGTCCAAGCCGGAAGGATGAATTCTATGACCCGACTCAGGATTGCGAGCATCCGCAACATATTGAATCAACAGACTCAAATGATAATGACAAAGGATGCCAATAAGATTACTATACTTATGGGATTTAACCATAGTGCAAGCAAGCAAGAATTTCAAGAGCAATAAGCTGCTAATGATTTTCGGAAGATCGAATAGGATTTCGAAGATTTTTGTGAAACACTCAAACAACTGGGGATGGAGAATCTTCGGTAATTGAGAGGAATTATTCGTAGGGGTATTCATGTGGTAAAGAACTTCAAGGCAATTGCAGAAGGGGTTCTCGGGACAACGGAGAGTATTTCGGGGCATCTTTTAGAAACAAGAGCAACTAGGGACAAAGGTATGAACGGCAACTGTATGTACTTATCCATAAGGATATATCGGTGGCAGTGAATTGCAAAGGCGGTGGGCACAAGGGTCTCGGGAAAACATCAAAGAGTATCTTCGAAATCTTCTGATGAAGCAGGCGATCATCTGGAATGAAGGGGCTCTCTGGTAGGAAGTGGTTGCGAGAACCTAAAGTTAGAGTTAGTAAAATCTTTAACCCGAATAGAAGAGAGATCAGAATCCCAGAGTAGAGACGAGGAATAAAAGATCCTAATACCACCCAATGGCGACATGGGCCCATAAGACACACAGCCAATGTTAGTAAAAGTTTTTCAGTGACTAGACTCAACTTCGGCCAAGGAGTTGGAAAGGGGGCTACATACAGGCAGTCGGCTCTGATACCAACTTGTGACGCCCTCGATTCAATCGTACACTAATCATACACGCAAATGTATACGATCAAGATCAAGGACTCACGGGAAGATATCACAACACAACTCTAGACACAAATTAAAATAATACAAGCTTTATATTACAAGCCAGGGGCCTCGAGGGCTCGAATACATAAGCTCGAATACACAAGAGTCAGCGGAAGCAACAATATCTGAGTACATACATAAGTTAGACAAGTTTCCCTTAAGAAGGCTAGCACAAAAACAACAACGATCAAAAAGGCAAGGCCTCCTGCCTGGGAGCCTCCTAACTACTCCTGGTCGTCGGCGGTCTCCACGTAGTAGTAGGCACCCTCGGGGTAGCAGTAGTCATCAGTGGTGTCGTCTGGCTCCTGGGATCTGTCATCTGGTCGCAACAATCGGGTATGGGGGAAAAGAGGTAGCAAAGCAGCCGTGAGTACTCATCCAAAGTACTCGCAAGACTTACATCAGATCTAAACTATGTATGCATCTGTATCAAAGGAATGGGTTGTATCTGTGAACTAAACTGCAGAATGCCAGAAGGGAAGGGAAAGCCTAGCCTATCGAAGACTAGCATCTTCTGGAAACCACCATCTTGCAGCAACAGGAGGGAGTAGAGTAGCATAAAGTAAAGTAGTAGAAGTGTTATCAACCTCGGCCAGGGATCCTTTCTCGACTCCCTGCGAGAAAGCAATCCCAGAGCCATACTATCCAGTTATCATCATAATCCAATTCTCATCACCATCTGTTTCTCATCACAATCCATTTCTCATCACAAGTATCCAGTTCTAGTTGTATCGATCGGGATACAACTCCAAGTGTCCGTTACCGTAGGACAGGCTATCGATAGATGTTTTCTTCCCCACAGGGGTGCACCAACTTACCCACCACGCTCAATTAACTCCGGCCGGACATACTTTCCTGGGTCATGCCCGGCCTCGGCCAAACAATACGCCGCAACCCGACCTAGGCTTAATAGAGAGGCCAGCACGCCGGTCTAAACCTATGCACCCAGGGGTCATGGGCCATCTCCCCGGGAACTCCTGCACGTTGCGTATGCGGCCGGTGAGCAGACCTAGCTACCTCCTTCAACAAGGCAGGAGCTTACGCAGTCCAACCCAGCGCGCGCCGCTCAGTTGCTGACGTCTATTAAGCTTCGGCTGATGTATACGACGCAGAACGCCCATACTATGCCCACGTGATGGTTAGTGCTATCAGGCCAGAGGCCCCTCGGATCAAATATCCAAATCATAGTGGATTAGGAACGCGCGGTAACGAGCAGAGACTCATGATCGATGTGACCCCGTCACCCCGTCTCGAGTACTTGCGGCAAGGGCTAAGAATGCCCGGCCACGCCTCGTAAGTATCTCGCGGGCACCTTCCAGGTCAACCCGACTCCACATCACTCGCTATTAAGCTCGCGCGGGTACCCCTCAGGGTCGACCCGTCTTTAGTAACATGGTTCAGTGTAAAGTCATAGTAACCATAGTAACTGTGTGTCTAACACCCAAGGGAAAACCCGAGGAATCACCCCCGGTGAATCCCACTCAATGTTATCATCAAGGTGAACGTAAGAGGATCCACCCTCGAGGTTCACGTTTGATGGGTTGCACGACAGAGCCGTAACGGAAGTGGTTAAGGAGGAAATCACCCTCGATGACCTCGACCGTAAAGCTACACTACGGAGATCTCATCATGAGTGATGTAAGAGGTTCCACCCTCGGCACTCGATGGTAACTCTGCAGAGTCGTACAACTAGGGGGTGATGTGCGGTGTCGGGGCCTGGACGTCGATCACGTTAATCGAGTCATCGAACATAAAGCGAGGCAACTGGGACAAGGGGGGTCACTGATGGATCTCTAACCAACCTATACTAAGCAGTTTAGAATAAGCAGGTAAGGTATGAAAGCAGGTAACAAAAACAGGCTATGCATCAGAGTAGGATCATACATAAAGCAGTAGCAGTTCTAATGCAAGCATGAGAGGGAAAGAAATGGGCGATATCGGAATGCTCAAGGGGGGTTTGCTTGCCTGGCTGCTTTGGCAAGGAGGGGGGTCGTCGTCGACGTAGTCGATCACAAGGGCAGCATCGGTCTCGGGGTCTACCGGAGAGAAGAGGGGGAAGAAACAGTAAATATAAAGCAAACATAGCACCACAAAGCATAACATGGAAAAAAGATGTGCCGGGTGTGACCTAACGCGGTAGGAGGTGGTACCGGTAAAGGGGGGGACATCCGGGAAAGTATTCCCGGTGTTTCGCGTTTTCGGACAGACGGACCGGAGGGGAAAAGTTGTGTGTTTGCTATACTAAGAATGTGTGGCGGACGAACGGGCTACGTATTCGGATTCGTCTCATCGTTCTGAGCAATTTTCATGTACAAAATATTTTCATCCGAGTTACAGATTATTTTATGTGATTTTTCAAAGTATTAAACATTTTCTGGAATTTCAACATTTATTTAATCGGAATTGACCAAGTCAAATTGACTGGTCAAAAGGAAAGGTTGGCCCACATGGCATAGACTATACATAAACGAAATAAATAAACTCTAACTTAACTAAATGAGTCCACCTGCCATAGGCTAGCAACTAACCTAACAACGATTATCTAAGTAGTCTAAGGGCCTGTTCTGATGTTCTCCAACTCCAAACTTCACGACTTCTCAGCCTGGTTACAGCCCGAACGCCTCAACTTCAAGAAGCTAAACTTCATGAAGCCATCTTGGGCTGCAGTGTAATTTTCTGAAGCTAGGGAAATACAGCTCCATGTTTACAAGAATCTGAAGTTGGACATATTTATGGCTATACTGCCACCGTCAAAGAAAACGGTTCGATCCCTAGCTCCTCATCGCTCGTAAAAGGGTACCGCACGCACCGGCTGCTCCTCGTTCGCGCCAATATGGGCTGCTTTTAGCCGGCCCAAGGTGGCAACAGACGGGCCAGCAGTCCCCTAGCTGGGCTGCCAGATCAAAATGGCGCTGGGAGAAGCTACGAGGCAGCCGAACGCTTTTGAGTCGCCACTTGAAGCGAGAAGTCATGCGAGAAGCTGGATCTAAAAAGTTTTAGAGAAGCTGGCCAGTTTCAGAACAGGCCCTAAATTAGCCTAAACTAATTAGGCCGGCCACACACAACACCTATGCACACACACAGCCACAGCCACCACCACCAACAGCCAGCGATTGCAGGCGGCAGTAGCAGCAGCAAAGCAACGCTAGCAGCGGCGGCTAGCAGTATAAGAGCAGCAGCAGCACGGCCAGCAGCGGGAGTAGCAGCAGTTCAACGGCACATAGCAGGAGCAGCAGCACGGCATCAGAAATAGAGCAGCTGCGAGCGGACGCGAGGCCACGACAGTACATAGAAGCAACAGCAGTACAGGAACAGCAGTACAGCGGCAGGGCCGCGGGCGGCTGCGGCACGGCACCCGTGGGCGCACGGCCGGGCCAGCCAGCGCGCAGGGGCGCAGCGGACACGGGACTGGGCACGGCCAGGGGCGCGGTGTGCGGATGTGCGAGCAGGGGCGGCTAAAGGGGAGCGCGCGAGTGGGCGGCCTCGACGTGCTGTGAGGAGTGGAGGCGGACGAATGCGTGCGTGGTCGCGCGTGACGGGCAGCGGCAGGAGGAGCAACGCGAGCAGGCCAGGAGTGGATGTGCGCGCGCGGACGCGGAACTCCGACCATGGCGGCCTCGGGCGAGCACGGGTCTACGGCGACGGATCGACAGCGGGACGAGGGGAATTCAGAGGAAGAGCTCACCGTGGAGGCACAAGTAGGCCCGGTGGAAGCTTAGGAGCGCAGGATTGGACGAACTTGAAGAAGAACGCCGGCGGTGATCGAGGAAGATGAAGCTCGATCCGCACGATGCGGTGGCTCCGGGCTTGAGCTCGTGGGCGAGGAAGACGAAGCAGACGACAGCGGTTCCGCGGGACCTCCCAGCTCGGCGTGGGGGCGACGATGGTCGCGAGGTCGACGGCAACAATGGCGACGGAGGCGTTCGGGAGTTGGGCTGAACTAGAGAGGGGAACGCCTGGGAGAGGGGAGACGTGGATGAGAGCGGGAGTGAGGCCAGAGGGGAACCGAGGCGCCAGGGGGGCGGCCTTATCCTCCCGTCGGTGGCGTACGGGGCGCGGCACCGGGTCTGGCGGGGACGAGCAGGAGTCCCCCTCCCGGTCGGTCGTACAGGGGAGAGGGAGACGACCCGGGGAGGGGTTGGGCTGCCTCGGCCTTTTGGGCCAAGGAGGTCTTTGTTTCTTTTCGCCTGTTCTCATTTTAGGTTTCGGTTTTCTTTTTGTTTTATTTAATACTGAGACAGAGGGAAAAGTTTGGGCTACCAAACTACTTTGAAAAATTGTGGGACTAGGCCACTTAAATTCTTTGTACTGATTGGCACTGGCATAAAAAGTTTGAGGGGCAATTAAATCCATTTGGACTTTTCACAATTAAAATAGCATTTTAAATGCTGAAACTGCACTGTTTAAATTGTTATAGTCCATCTTGGCTTGGAGGTGATGTTGTTTTCCTTATCAATCATTTGTTATGGAATTTTTTCTAAATGATGAACTATTTTGCAACAACTTTTGTGCAACTTCATATTTCACTTTCAAATTGAATTTGATTCGGAAGTGGGATTTCAAATGATATTTGAATTAAAGGTGATTAATCACTGCTTAGCAAAGTGATTAGCTTAATCATAGAGGGTTACTGTAGCATGACACTGGGGGTGTTACATCAAGACGGAGCCGCTCGAGTCGACACTCCAATGACACTGTCTCCGGCTTAAGTACCCCGACATCGAACACTCTTCGTCGTGCCGCGCGTCAAGATCCTCAAGCAAACCACAATCCTCTACACGACATCGACTCTCAAGAGCAAGCTCGCGCGCAAGAACATCGACACCGTCAAAATCAAGCTACATTCGCGCAAGCACAAGAACGGCAACGCCAACGACAACAAGAACAAGATGAACGAGCATGACAACATCAAGATGCACAAGACGCCGAGGCACAACGTCAAGAACAACAACTTCGTGAAGCTCAAGCACTTGAGATGCAACGTGCCCTTCGAGATTCAAGTTGTGTCGTAGCCAACCGGGGCCGACAAGCTCGTCTACACCAAGAAGCGCTTCACGATGAAGCTCAAGAGAGGATTTTCCAAGCACGCGTGCATCGACAAGCTCCTCAACAAGCTCGACAAGCTCCTCCATAAGCTCGCCAAGAACATCATGTTCAACAAGAGCAAGATGATAATGGAAATCCTCCAAGACAGGAGCAACATGAGTTCGACAACCCTCCTCGCCAAGAGCAACATGAGATTGTCAATCCTCAACGACATGGGCTTCATCATCCCCGACCCCAACACAATGAAGAGCAACGATACGGCAAGCTAAAGTTCACCATACCCAAGTTTTCTGGAAGCAATGATCCCGAGGAGTACCTATCATGGGCATTGAAGGTTGACAAAATCTTCGACTTGCACAACTATGAAGAAGAGAAGAAGATTGCGATGGCATCTCTTGAATTCCAAGACCACGTCCTCATTTGGTGGGAACAAGTCATTGAGCGCCGAGAGGCAAGAGGTGAACCACTCATCACAACTTGGGCGCGAATGAAGGATGTCATGAGAGCATGTTTCGTGCCTACCTACTACAACAGCGACCTGATGTCTACTACACAACCTTCTTCTTGTAGACGTTGTTGGGCCTCCAAGTGCAGAGATTTGTAGGACAGTAGCAAATTTCCCTCAAGTGGATGACCTAAGGTTTATCAATCCGTAGGAGGCGTAGGATGAAGATGGTCTCTCTCAAACAACCCTGCAACCAAATAACAAAGAGTCTCTTGTGTCTCCAGCACACCCAATACAATGGTAAATTATATAGGTGCACTAGTTCGGCGAAGAGATGGTGATCCAAGTGGAATATGGATGGTAAATATAGGTTTTTGTAATCTGAAAATATAAAAACAGCAAGGTAACTAATGATAAAAGTGAGCACAAACGGTATTGCAATGCGTCGAAACAAGGTCTATGGTTCATACTTTCACTAGTGCAAGTTCCCTCAACAATAATAACATAATTGGGTCATATAACTATCCCTCAACATGCAACAAAGAGTCACTCCAAAGTCACTAATAGCGGAGAACAAATGAAGAGATTATGGTAGGGTACGAAACCACCTCAAAGTTATCCTTTCTGATCGATCTATTCAAGAGTCTGTAGTAAAATAACACGAAGCTATTCTTTCCGTTCAATCTATCCTAGAGTTTGTACTAGAATAACACCTTAAGACACAAATAAACCAAAACCCTAATGTCACCTAAATACTCCAATGCCACCTCAAGTATCCGTGGGTATGATTATACGATATGCATCACACAATCTCATATTCATCTATTCAAACCAATACAAAGAACTTCAAAGAGTGCCCCAAAGTTTCTACCAGAGAGTCAAGACGAAAACATGTGCCAACCCCTATGCATAGGTTCATGGGCGGAACCCGCAAGTTGATCACCAAAACATACATCAAGTGGATCAATAGAATACCCCATTGTCACCACGGGTATCCCACGCAAGACATACATCAAGTGTTCTCAAATCCTTAAAGACTCAATCCGATAAGTTAACTTCAAAGGGAAAACTCAATCCATTACAAGAGAGTAGAGGGGGAGAAACATCATAAGATCCAACTATAATAGCAAAGCTCGCGATACATCAAGATCGTATCACCTCAAGAACACGAGAGAGAGACCAAACACATAGCTACTGGTACATACCCTCGGCCCCGAGGGAGAACTACTCCCTCGTCATGGAGAGTACCGGGATGATGAAGATGGCCACCGGAAAGGGATTCCCCCTCCGACAGGGTGCCGGAATGGGTCTAGATTGGTTTTCGGTGGCTACAGAGGCTTCTGGCGGCGGAACTCCCGATCTATTGTGCTCCCCGAAGTTTTTAGGGTATATGGGTATATATGGGAGGAAGAAGGACGTCAGTGGACCTCCGGGCTGTCCACGAGGCAGGGGGCGCGCCCGCCCCCCATCCTCGTGGGCAGCCCGGGACTCTCCTGGTCCAACTCCGATACTCAGTGGGCTTCTTCTGGTCCAAAAATAAGTTTCGTGAAGTTTCAGGTCAATTGGACTCCGTTTGATTTTCCTTTTCTACGATACTCTAAAACAATGAAAAAGCAGAAACTGGCACTGGGCTCTAGGTTAATAGGTTAGTCCTAAAATTCATATAAAATAACATATAAATGTATATAAAACATCCAAGGTTGATAATATAATAGCATGGAACAATCAAAGATTACAGATACATTGGAGACGTATCACGACCTCTTCAAGAAACTCCAACTACTCAAGTAAGGAACCAAGAGCGTTGAAGAGTACTACAAGGAAATGGAGATTACCATGATAAGAGCCAATGTCACGGAAGATGATGAGCAAACTATGGCACGTTTCTTGAATGGACTCAACCATCCTATCAAGAAGATCGCCGACTTCCAACCATACTCGAACCTCATCAAGCTAGTGCATCAAGCTACCAAAGCAGAACGCCAAGTGCAAGATGACCTCAAGTACGCCAAGTTTTCATCCAAGTCCTATGGCTTCTCCAACAATCAAGCTTCAACGACTCCAACACCTTCTACCTCAACCAAGCCATCTACAAGCAACGGCGACAAGTCAAGTTACAAGAAAACTTCAACAAGCTAAAGTCATCCTCCTACTACAAGCAACTCCAAGCCGAAAGCTTCATCATCATCTACCCCAACCGATGAGACGGTCAAGACAAGTTCCTTCAAATGCTTCACATGCGGAGGCCGAGGCCACAAGTCCTTTGAGCGTACAAACAAGCGCACCATGATCCTCAACGACAACGGAACCTATGATTCAATGAGTGAAGGAGAAATGGAAGCCCTTGAGCAAGTGGCCATGCACTGTCAAGTGAACAACAAAGATGAACATGATCAAGTCTTTTGCGATGAAGATTCAAGCCCCGCTCTTGTTGTCTCCAAGGTCTTGACTCTTCAACATCAACAAGACGAAGACCAAAGATGCCATATCTTCCACACAAAGACCGGCATCAATGGAAGGTCTGTCAAGGTCATCATTGATGGAGGGAGTTGCCACAACCTAGCAAGTGAAGAACTATGCTCCAAGCTTCAATTGGTCAAGACGAAGCACCCGCACCCCTACTAGGTTCAATGGCTAAGAGACACCGGCACTTTGCAAATCGAGCATAGAGTACACGTTTCTTTCAAGATCGGAGCTTACGAAGATACTTTGGAGTGTGGTGTCATCCACAACGGGCGTACAAACCATTATAGCTTCAAGATGAAAGGGAAGGAGTATGTGCTTGCTACCTCTTGAGCACTGCGTTGGATTTCCTTGAAGAGGAAAGGATGCTGCTGCAAAGTAGCGTAAGTATTTCCCTTAGTTTTTGAGAACCAAGGTATCAATCCAGTAGGAGGCTACACACGAGTCCCTCGTACCTACACAAAGCAAATAACTCCTCGCAACCAACGCGATAAGGGGTTGTCAATCCCTTCACGGTCACTTACGAGAGTGAGATCTGATAGATATGATTGGATAATATTTTTGGTGTTTTTGTGATAAAGATGCAAAGTAAAATAAAAGCAAAGTAAAAAGCAAAGGAAATAACTAAGTATTGGAAGATTAATATGATGAAGATAGACCCGGGGGCCATAGGTTTCACTAGTGGCTTCTCTCAAGAGCATAAGTATTTTACGATGGGTGAACGAATTACTGTTGAGCAATTGACAGAATTGAGCATAGTTATGAGAATATCTAGGTATGATCATGTATATAGGCATCAGGTCCGAAACAAGTAGACCGACTCCTGCCTGCATCTACTACTATTACTCCACTCATCGACCGCTATCCAACATGCATCTAGAGTATTAAGTTCATGAAAACAGAGTAACGCCTTAAGCAAGATGACATGATGTAGAGGGATAAATTCATGCAATATGATAAAAAACCATCTTGTTATCCTCGATGGCAATAATACAATATGTGCCTTGCTGCCCCTACTGTCACTGGGAAAGGACACCGCAAGATTGAACCCAAAGCTAAGCACTTCTCCCATTGCAAGAAAGATCGATCTAGTAGGCCAAACCAAACTGATAATTCAAAGAGACTTGCAAAGATAACCAATCATACATAAAAGAATTCAGAGAAGATTCGGATATTGTTCATAGATAATCTTGATCATAAACCCACAATTCATCGGTCTCAACAAACACACCGCAAAAAGAAGATTACATCGAATAGATCTCCACAAGAGAGGGGGAGAACATTGTATTGAGATCCAAAAAGACAGAAGAAGCCATCTAGCTAATAACTATGGACCCAAAGGTCTGAGGTAAACTACTCACACTTCATCGGAGGGGCTATGGTGTTGATGTAGAAGCCCTCCGTGATGGATGCCCCCTTCGGCGGAGCTCCGGAACAGGCCCCAAGATGGGATCTCGTGGATACAGAAAGTTACGGCGGTGGAATTAGGGTTTTGGTTCGGTATCTGATCATTTGGGGGTACGTAGGTATATATAGGAGGAAGGAGTACGTCGGTGGAGCAACAGGGGGCCCACGAGGGTGGAGGGCGCGCCTGGGGGGGCGGGGGGTAGGCGCGCCCCTACTTCGTGGCCTCCTCCTTTATTTCTTGACGTAGGGTCCAAGTCTCCTGGATCATGTTCGGTTAGAAAATCACGTTCCCGAAGGTTTCATTCCATTTGGACTCCGTTTGATATTCCTTTTCTTCGAAACCCTAAAATAGGCAAAAACAACAATTCTGGGCTGGGCCTCCGGTTAATAGGTTAGTCCCAAAAATAATATAAAAGTGGATAATAAATCCCAATAATGTCCAAAACAGTAGATAATATAGCATGGAGCAATCAAAAATTATAGATATGTTGGAGACGTATCAAGCATCCCCATGCTTAATTCCTGCTCGTCCTTGGGTAGGTAAATGATAAAAACAGAATTTTTGATGCGGAGTGCTACTTGGCATAATTTTAATGTAATTCTTCTTAATTGTGGTATGAATATTCAGATCCAAAAGATTCAAGATAAAAGTTCATATTGACATAAAAATAATAATACTTCAAGCATACTAACTAAGCAATTATGTCTTCTCAAAATAACATGGCCAAAGAAAGTTCATCCCGACAAAATCATATAGTTTAGTCATGCTCCATTTTCGTCACACAAGAATGCTCTCATCATGCACAACCCCGATGACAAGCCAAGCAATTGTTTCATACTTTAGTAATCTCAAACCTATAAACTTTCACGCAATATATGAGCGCGAGCCATGGACATAGCACTATGGGTGGAATAGAATATGATGATGGGTTATGTGGAGAAGACAAAAAGGATAAAGTCTCACATCAACGAGGCTAATCAATGGGCTACAGAGATGCCCATCGATTGTTGTTAATGCAAGGAGTAGGGATTGCCATGCAACGAATGCACTAGAGCTATAAATGTATGAAAGCTCAACAAAAGAAACTAAGTGGGTGTGCATCCAACTTGCTTGCTCACGAAGACCTAGGGCACTTGAGGAGGTCCATTGTTGGAATATACAAGCCAAGTTCTATAATGAAAAATTCCCACTAGTATATGAAAGTGACAAAACAAAAGACTCTCTATCATGAAGATTATGGTGCTACTTTGAAGCACAAGTGTGGCAAAGGATAGTAACATTGTCCCTTCTCTCTTTTTCTCTCTTTTATTGGGCCTTCCCTTTTTTATGGCCTTTCTCTCCCTCTTTTTTTAATTCCTCACTTGGGACAATGCTCTAGAAAATGATGATCATCACATTTCTATTTATTTACAACTCAATGATTACAACTCGATGCTAGAACAAAAGATGGCTCTATATGAATGCCTCCGGCGGTGTACCGGGATATGCAATGAACCAAGAGTGACATGTATGAAAGAATTATGAACGGTGGCTTTGCCACAAATACTATGTCAACTACATGATCATGCTAAGAAATATGACAATGATGAATGTGTGATGATAAACGGAACGGTGGAAAGTTGCATGGCAATATATCTCAGAATGGCTATGGAAATGCCATAATAGGTAGGTATGGTGGATGTTTTGAGGAAGATATAAAGAGGTTTATGTGTGAAAGAGTGTATCATATCACGGGGTTTGGATGCACCGGCGAATTTTGCACCAACTCTCAATGTGAGAAAGGGCAATGCATGGTACCGAAGAGGCTAGCAATGATGGAAGGATGAGAGTGCGTATAATCCATGGACTCAACATTAGTCATAAAGAACTCACATACTTATTGCAAAAATCTACATCAAAAACCAAGCACTACGCGCATGCTCCTAGGGGGATAGATTGGTAGGAAAAGACCATCGCTCGTCCCTGACCGCCACTCATAAGGAGGACAATCAAAGAACACCTCATGTTTCAAATTTGTTACATAATGTTTACCATACGTGCATGCTACGGGACTTGCAAACTTCAACACAAGCATTTCTCAAATTCACAACTACTCAACTAGCAAGACTTTGATATTATTACCTCCATATCTCAAAACAATCATCAAGCATCAAACTTCTCTTAGTATTCAAAACACTCATAAGAATTTTTTTACTAATCTTGAATACCTAGCATATTAGGATTATTTAAGCAAATTACCATGCTATTTAAGACTCTCAAAATAATCTAAGTGAAGCATGAGAGATCAATAGTTTCTATAAAACAAATCCACCACCGTGCTCTAAAAGATATAAGTGAAGTACTAGAGCAAAATTATATAACTCAAAAGATATAAGCGAAGCACATAGAGTATTCTAACAAATTCCAAATCATGTATGGCTCTATCAAAAGGTGTGTACAGTAAGGATGATTATGGTAAACTAAAAGGTAAATACTCAAATCATACAAGACGCTCCAAGCAAAACACATATCATGTGGTGAATAAAAATATAGCTCCAAGTAAAGTTACCGATAGAAGTAGACGAAAGAGGGGATGCCTTCCGAGGCATCCCCAAGCTTTGGATTTTAGGTGTCCTTAGATTATCTTGGGGATGCCATGGGCATCCCCAAGCTTAGGCTCTTGCCACTCCTTGTTCTATAATCCATCAAATCTTTACCCAAAACTTGAAAACTTCACAACACAAAACTCAAAGTAGAAAATCTCGTGAGCTCCGTTAGCGAAAGAAAACAAAAGACCACTTTAAGGTACTGTAATGAACTCATTCTTTATTTATATTGGTGTTAAACCTACTGTATTCCAACTTCTCTATGGTTTATAAACTATTTTACTAGCCATAGATTCATCAAAATAAGCAAACACCACACGAAAAACAGAATCTGTCAAAAACAGAACAGTCTGTGGTAATCTGTAGCTAGCGCAAGATCTGGAACCCCAAAAATTCTAAAATAAATTGCTGGACGTGAGTAATTTATCTATTAATCATCTGCAAAAATAATTAACTAAATACCACTTTTCAAATAAAAATGGCAGCAGTTCTCGTGAGCGTTAAAGTTTCTGTTTTTTATAGCAAGTGTAACAAGACTTTCCCCAAGTCTTCCCAATGGTTCTACTTGGCACAAACACTAATTAAACATAAAAAACACAACCAAACAGAGGCTAGGTAAATTATTTATTACTAAACAGGAGCAAAAAGCAAGGAATAAAAATAAAATTGGGTTGCCTCCCAACAAGCGCTATTGTTTAACGCCCCTAGCTAGGCATAAAAAGCAAGGACAGATCTAGGTATTGCCATCTTTGGTAGGCAATCCATAAGTGGCTCTCATAATAGATTCATAAGGTAATTTAATTTTCTTTCTAGGAAAGTGTTCCATGCCTTTCCTTAATGGAAATTGGAATCTAATATTTCCTTCCTTCATATCAATAATTGCACCAATCGTTCTAAGGAAAGGTCTACCAAGAATAATAGGACATGAAGGATTGCAATCTATGTCAGGAACAATAAAATCTACGGGCACATAATTCCTATTTGCGACAATAAGAACATCATTGATTCTTCCCATTGGTTTCTTAATAGTGGAATCCGAAAGGTGCAAGCTTAAAGAGCAATCATCAAAATCACGGAAACCTAACAAATCACACAAAGTCTTTGGAATCGTGGAAACACTAGCACCCAAATCACATAAAGCATAGAACTCATGATCTTTAATCTTAATTTTAATAGTTGGTTCCCACTCATCATAAAGTTTTCTAGGGATAGAAACTTCCAACTCAAGTTTTACTTCGTAAGATTGCATCAAGGCATCAATGATATGTTTAGTGAACACTTTATTTTGACTGTAAGCATGAGGAAAATTTAGCACGAATTGCAACAAGGAAATACAATCAATCAAAGAGAAATTTTCATAATTAAATTCCTTGAAATCCAAAATAGTGGGTTTAGCAACATCTAGGGTTTTAATTTCTTCAGTCCCACTTTCATCAAATTTAGCATCAAGATCTAAAAACTCCGAATTTTTGGAACGCCTTCTAGGTAAAGGTGGATCATATTCAGTCCCATCAGTCCCATCATTATCAAGATTCATATTGCAAAACAAAGATTTAATAGGGGACACATCAATAACTTTTAGATCTCATCTTTATTTTCATAGGAACTAGAAGAACACGCTCTTATAAAGGCATCTTTCTTAGCACGCATCCTAGCGGTTCTTTCTTTGCACTCATCAATTGGATATCGCTTATCGGCTTATCGGTCGACCCATGATAAGGGGTAAATCAGCAAGTTTATCGGCATATCGGCCGATTTATCGCCATATCGGCTGATTTATCGGCCGATTTATCTTATCGGCTAGACAACGATAAGCGATAAATCGGATGATTTATCGGAATATCGGAAGATATCTTGAACAGTGGCACTCATCAATGGAAATTCTCATGGCTTTGAGAGACTCATTGATATCATGCTTAGGTGGAATAGATCTAAGTTTCAAAGAATCAACATCAAGAGAAATTCTATCAACGTTCCTAGCCAAATCATCAATCTTAAGCAATTTTTCTTCAATCAAAGCATTAAATTCTTTTGCGAAGTAATAAATTCTTAATATTAGATTCAAAATCAGAGGGCATCTTATTATAATTTCCATAAGAATTGTTGTAGGAATTACCATAATTATTAGAGGGATTACTAGGATAAGGCCTAGGATTAAAATTTCCTCTATACGCGTTGTTACCAGCCATTGAGAGTAATTAACCATAATATTATCTAGGAGTTTAGTAGCTTCTCCTAAAGTGATTTCCATAAAAGTGCCTCCCGCGGCCAATCTAAAAGATTTCTAGAAGCAAAATTCAATCCGGCATAAAATTTTTGTATAATCACCCACAAATTCAAACCATGAGTAGGGCAATTATGTATCATTAATTTCATCCTCTCCCAAGCTTGTGCAACATGTTCATGTTCAAGTTGCTTAAAATTCATAATATCATTTCTAAGGGAGATGATCTTAGCGGGAGGAAAATACTTAGAGATAAAAGCATCTTTGCACTTGTTCCAAGAATCAATATTATTTTTAGGTAAAGACGAAAACCAAGCTTTAGCATGATCTCTAAGCGAAAAAGGAAATAGTTTCAACTTAACAATATCGTTGTCCACATATTTCTTCTTTTGCATATCACACAAATCAACAAAGCTATTTAGATGGGTAGAGGCATCTTGACTAGGAAGGCCGGAAAACGGATCTTTAATGGCAAGATTCAGCAAAGCGGCATTAATTTCACAAGATTCAGCATCGGTAAGAGGAGCAATCGGAGTGCTAATAAAATCATTGTTGTTGGTATTGGTAAAGTCACACAATTTAGTGTTATCTTGAGCCATCGTGACAAGCAAGCAATCCAACACACAAGCAAAAAAAGCAAGCGGGCAAAAAGAGGCAAATAGAGAAAGAGAGGGAGGATAGAGAGAGAGAGGGCGAATAAAACGGCAAGGGTGAAGTGGGGGAGAGGAAAATGAGAGGAAAATGGCAAATAATGTAATGCGGGAGATAAGGGTTGTGATGGGTACTTGGTATGTTGACTTTTGCTTAGACTCCCCGGCAACGGCGCTAGAAATCTTCTTGCTACCTCTTGAGCACTGTGTTGGATTTCCTTGAAGAAGAAAGGATGATGCAGCAAAGTAGCGTAAGTATTTCCCTTAGTTTTTGAGAACCAAGGTATCAATCCCGTAGGAGGCTACACGCGAGTCCCTCGTACCTACACAAAGCAAATAACTCCTCGCAACCAACGCAATAAGGGGTTGTCAATCCCTTCACGGTCACTTACGAGAGTGAGATCTGATAGATATGATAGGATAATATTTTTGGTGTTTTTGTGATAAAGATGCAAAGTAAAAAAGCAAAGGAAATAACTAAGTATTGGAAGATTAATATGATGAAGATAGACCCGGGGGCCATAGGTTTCACTAGTGGCTTCTCTCAAGAGCATAAGTATTTTACGGTGGGTGAACGAATTATTGTTGAGAAATTGACAAAATTGAGCATAGTTATGAGAATATCTAGGTATGATCATGTATATAGGCATCACATTCGAGACAAGTAGACCGACTCCTACCTGCATCTACTACTATTACTCCACTCATCGACCACTATCCAGCATGCTTCTAGAGTATTAAGTTCATGAAAACAGAGTAATGCCTTAAGCAAGATGACATGATGTAGAGGGATAAATTCATGCAATATGATAAAAACCCCATCTTGTTATCCTCGATGGCAACAATACAATATGTGCCTTGCTGCCCCTACTGTCAGTGGGAAAGGACACCGCAAGATTGAACCCAAAGCTAAGCACTTCTCCCATTGCAAGAAAGATCAATATGGTAGGCCAAACCAAACTGATAATTCGAAGAGACTTGCAAACATAACCAATCATACATAAAAGAATTCAGAGAAGATTCAAATATTTTTCATAGATAATCTTGATCATAACCCACAATTCATCGGTCTCAACAAACACACCGCAAAAACAAGATTACATCGAATAGATCTCCACAAGAGAGGGGGAGAACATTGTATTGAGATCCAAAAAGAGAGAAGAAGCCATCTAGCTAATAACTATGGACCCGAAGGTCTGAGGTAAACTACTCACACTTCATCGGAGGGGCTATGGTGTTGATGTAGAAGCCCTCCGTGATGGATGCCCCCTCCGGCGGAGCTCCGGAACAGGCCCCAAGATGGGATCTCGTGGATACAAAAAGTTACGGCGGTGGAAGTAGGGTTTTGGCTCCGTATATGATCGTTTGGGGGTATGTAGGTATATATAGGAGGAAGGAGTACGTCGGTGGAGCAATTGGGGGCCCACGAGGGTGGAGGGCGCTTGGGGGGGGGGGGTAGGCGCGCCCCCTACCTCATGGCTTCCTCCTTTATTTCTTGATGTAGGGTCCAAGTCTCCTGGATCATGTTTGGTGAGAAAATCACGTTCCCGAAGGTTTCATTCCGTTTGGACTCCGTTTGATATTCCTTTTCTTCGAAACCCTAAAATAGGCAAAAAACAACAATTCTGGGCTGGGCCTCCGGTTAATGGGTTAGTCCCAAAAATAATATAAAAGTGGATAATAAAGCCCAATAATGTCCAAAACAGTAGATAATATAGCATGGAGCAATCAAAAATTATAGATACATTGGAGACGTATCAGTGCTACGACCTATGTCTCCAAGCCAAGTGATCGCGGATAAGCAAACCACCCATCGTGGAGAGAATAGTGAGAGAGCGAACCACCAAAAAGAGAGTGAGTGCCACAAGCCAAAATTGAGTGCCTCCACGATGAGCATCAAGAAGAACTTAGTCCTATTTTCCACCAAACGTGAGATGAGAGAAGTGTGTGACAACCCATCAAGTGTCCTACACTGTCCTTTTGTGCAAGGACGAGGCACCAAAACCTAACACCTCTCACGATCTACCTTTAGTGCTATCTTATTTATTGCAGGAATTCCAAGATGTTTTCCCCGACGAGCTACCTCCGGGTCTACCTCCACTACGAGGCATCGAGCACCACATCGACCTCATCCCCGGAGCGCCACTTCCAAACAAGGCTCCATATCGAGTCAACCCCGAAGAAACCAAAGAAATCCAAAGGCAAGTAAAGCATCTCATAGACCATGGACATGTGCGTGAAAGTATGAGTCCTTGTGACGTACCGGTCATTCTTGTGCCAAAAAGAGACGGTAGCTTTCGCATGTGTTCCGATTGTAGACCCATCAATGCTATCACCATTCGCTATAGGTACCCCATTCCACGCCTTGATGATATGCTTGATGAACTTAGTGGTGCCACTATCTTTTCCAAAATTGATCTTAAAAGTGGTTACTATCAAATCCGCATACAAGAGGGTGATGAATGGAAAACCGCTTTCAAAACTAGGTTTGGTTTGTATGAGTGGTTAGTCATGCCTATGGGTTTATCCGAAGCACCCGGTACTTTCATGCGTCTTATGAATCATGTGTATCGACCTTATATTGGTGAATTTGTTGTGGTATACTTTGACGATATCCTTGTTTTTAGCAATCTCTCAAAGAGCATGTCACCCACCTTCGCACCGTGCTACAAACTCTTCGAAAAGTGCAACTTTATGCTAATACAGAAAATGCCTTTTCGGTGTTGATAAGCTTGTTTTCTTGGGTTTCGTGGTATCTTCTAAGGGTGTTCATGTTGATGAATCTAAGATCAATGCTATTAAAACTTGGCCCCAACCAACTAATTTGCAACAAGTGCGTAGTTTTCTTGGTTTAGCCGGTTTCTACCGTAGATTTGTGAAAGACTTCAGCACTATTGCTTCTCCTTTACATGCTTTGAGCAAGAATAATGCACCATTTGTTTGGGGACCATCGCAAGATACCGCATTCAATGAGCTTAAGAATTTGCTTACTCTTGCTCCCGTGCTTGCATTACCCAACTTTGACAAACCTCTTGAAATTCATTGTGATGCTAGTGGTAATGTCATAGGAGGTGTGTTAACGCAAGAGAAGCGCCCCATAGCATATTTTAGTGAGAAACTTTCCGGAGCGCAACTCAATTACCCCATCTATGACAAAGAGCTATATGCTTTAGTGCGAGTTTTGCATGAATGGTAACATTACCTTCGCCCTCATGAATTTATCATCCATACTGACCATGAAACACTTAAATATCTTAAGGGTCAAACTAAGTTGAACAAAAGTCATGCTAAATGGAGTGAGTTCATTGAGTCTTTTCCTTATGTCATCAAGTATATTAAAGGCAAGGAAAATGTTGTGGCGGATGCACTTTCCCGTATATGCATGCTCGTTACTCAACTTGAATTGAATGTCATTGGCTTTGAGCATATAAAAGACTTGTATGAGCATGGTCCTACTTTTGCTATTCCTTATGCCAAATGTTTGACGCATACATCTTGGGAACGTTATTACATCAAAGATGGTTACCTTATGAGAGCTAACAAACTATGCATCCCCGAGTCTTCTCTTCGTTTGTTGCTTTTGCAAGAATCTCATGGCGGAGGACTAATGGGACATTTTGGACGTGACAAGACATTTGCCACTCTCTCCAAGAACTACTTTTGGCCTAAGATGTTTCGTGATGTCAACCGCTTCACCAACCGATGCTCCACATGTCGCAAAGCTAAGTCTAAAGCTCAATCTCATGGCCTTTACATGCCACTTCCAATTCCATATCAACCATGGGAAGATATTAGCATGGATTTTGTACTTGGTAAGCCTAGAACAAGAAATGGAAAGGATTTCGTCTTTGTTGTTGTGGACCGATTCTCAAAAATGGCACATTTCATTCCATGCAACAAGATAGACGATGCTTCACATGTTGCAAATATCTTTTTGTGACGCCCGAATAATTAAGCTACAGTAAACCTCTGCTAATGGTGCCATGTCACCTCGGTTACTGTTGATAAACTCGAGCTAGTTCAAAGAAATGATTCAAATTAAAATTTAAAATATAGGCAAACAGTAAATTTTTCAAATATCAAAACTAAAATGTTCGGGTTGTGTCAAATAGATCGTAAGTAATTATGGTGGAGAAACCAAACTTTGGTAAAATGTTTAAATTGTGACGCCCGAATAATTAAGCTCAGTAAACCTCTGCTAATGGTGCCATGTCACCTCGGTTACTGTTGATAAACTCGAGCTAGTTCAAAGAAATGATTCAAATTAAAATTTAAAATATAGGCAAACAGTAAATTTTTCAAATATCAAAACTAAAATGTTCGGGTTGTGTCAAATAGATCGTAAGTAATTATGGTGGAGAAACCAAACTTTAGTAAAATGTTTAAAGGCTCTAAAACAATTAAAACAGTAGTGAAAACAACTAAACAGATACCTATTGAATTTATAAAATGCTAAAACTATTTTATTATGTGTTAAGAATTAACCTCACAGTAGCTTGTTGATAAATACAAATTTAGGCACTAGTCGTAATTTTTATAAAACTAAAAATAAAAGAAACTACAAATAAAAAAAAGAAAACAAAAATAAACTAACAAAGAACAAAAAGAAGGAAATAGAAGACACCCCCTCCCCCTCGCTGGACCATGGCCCGGCTGGCCTATGGGCCGCCAGGCCGGCCCAGCTGGCCTCCCCTTAGCCCCCCAACCCCGACCGAACCCTAACCCCAGTGCGCCCCACTCCCCCCTGTCGCTCCATCCCCACCCTCTCCCTCCAGCGCCGCCAGGGGAGAACCCCACGCACGACCTCCCCTCCCCACTCTCTCTCGTCTCTCTCCCAGCCATGCCCCGCCCCTGACGCGGTCGCCCTCCCCCGGAGCCTCCGCCGGCGTTCACTGCCGCCACCTCGCCCCGTCTGACCCCGCCCAAGGCACCTTGCCGCCTCGACCATGATGCCGCCGTCCTCTCCGTCGACGACCTCGTCTCCGTCGTCGCCCTGTCGTCCCCGTCCTCCTCCCCGAACGGTCTCCACGCACCTCGACGCCCCCCTGCTCACCAACGCCGGTGAGGACCCGTTCGTCCTCCCCTTTCCCCTGCTCGTCAATGAGGTCGCCACGCTCACCCGCAACCCCCTCGTGCGTGCTCACCGCGGTCGGGCCGTGCCCTGGCCGTGCGCCGCTCCGTCTGGCCGCGCCTGTTACCCCGCGCCGACGCGCCATGCCTGCGCCTCTCGCTCGCCGTAACACCGCCCCGTTTTCCCCGCATCGCTGCGCCTCGCCTCCCCTGGATCCCGCTGCCTCGCCTGCGCCACCTAGCTGCGCCGCGAGCCTCTGCCCCATCGCGCCGTGGCCGTGTCGGCTCCGCCCTCCGCTGTCGCGGCACGACCGCGCCCCGCTCCACTGTTGCCGCTGCCGCTGCTCATCCGCCGACTCGCCGCCGGACACACTCGCCGGCGCGCCGGTGCCCGTGCCCGCCAACCGCCCCGCGGCGCCCAGTCGGGTGCACACCCACGGCCCAGCGCCGTATCGGGCTGGCGCCTAGCGCCCGTCGCCCGCGCCCGTTTGGCCCCTAGGGCCAATGACAAGTGGGGCCCTACCCCCAGAACGAAAATAAATAAAAAAAGAATTAAAAATAATAAAAATAAAATTAATTAATTAATTAATTAATTAAGGAATTAATTAAGTTAATTAATTATAATTAGATTAACCTAATCACTAATTAACCTAATTAACTGTTAGTTAATTAAAACAGAGTATGACGAACGGGACCCACCTGTCAGGTTGACCAAGTCAACTACTGACGTCATGCTGACGTCATGATGACGTCAGCAGACACTATTCTGGATAATGTTGATTAAATTAATTAAATAAATCCTAAAAATGATTTAAATCTTTTAAAATTAATATAAAATAAACCGTAGCTCGGATGGAAAAACTTTGTACATGAAAGTTGTTCAGAACGACGAGACGAATTCGGATACGCAGCCCGTTCGTCCGCCACGCGTCCCTAGCATAGTGAACCTGCAATATTTCACCTCCGGTTCATCTGTCCGAAAACGTGAAACACCGGGGATATTTTCCCGGATGTTATCCCCCTTCACCGGTATCACCTAATACCGCGTTAGGGCACCTCTAACGTCGTTACTTGTCATGTCATGCATCACTATGCATATGCTTGCTTATATATTTATTGTTTCTCCCCCCTCTTCTCTCGATAGACACCGAGACCGACACCGCTGCTACCCAGAACGAATACGGAGTTGACGATCCCTCTCTCTTGCCAGAGCAACCAGGCAAGCCCCCCCCCTTGATCACCAGATATCGCCTACTCTCCTCTATACTGCTTGCATTAGAGTAGTGTAGCATGTTACTGCTTTCCGTTATTCCTATCCTGATGCATAGCCTGTCCTTGCTACTACTGTTGTTACCATTACCTGCTATCCTACTGCTTAGTATAGGATGCTAGTGTTCCATCAGTGGCCCTACACTCTTGTCCGTCTGCCATGCTATACTACTGGGCCGTGATCACTTCGGGAGGTGATCACGGGCATATACAATATACTTTACATAGTTACCTTACCTGTGATACTGTTCGGAGATGGGGGCTGAAGGGGCAGGTGGCTCCATCCAGGTAGTGGTGGGCCTGGGTTCCCGACGGCCCCCGACTGTTTCTTTGAGGCGGAGTGACAGGGCAGGTTGAGACCACCTAGGAGAGAGGTGGCCTGGCCCTGGTCGGCGTTCGCGGATACTTAACACGCTTAACGAGATCTGGGTATTTGATCCGAGTCTGGCCATTTGGTCTATACGCACTAACCATCTACGCGGGAGTAGTTATGGGTATCCCGGCGTCGTGGTATCAGCCGAAGCCTTCGTGACGTCAGCGACTGAGCGGCGCGCGCCGGATTGGAACGTAAGCCTGCTCTTGTATTAAGGGGGCTAGTTCTGCTTCCGGCCGCGTTCGCAACGTGCAGGTGTGCTAAGGGCGATGGGCCCAGACCCCTGTGCGCTTAGGTTTAGACCGGCATGCTGACCTCTCTGTTGTGCCTAGGTGGGGTTGCGACGTGTTGATCTTTCACGACCGGGCATGACCCCGAAAAGTGTGTCCGGCCAAATGGGATCAAGCGTGTTGGGGTATGTGGTGCACCCCTGCAGGGAAGTTAATCTATTCGAATAGCCGTGATCTTCGGTAACAGGACGACTTGGAGTTGTACCTTGACCTTATGACAGACAACTAGAACCGGATACTTAATAAAACACACCCTTCCAAGTGCCAGATACAAC
This sequence comes from Triticum urartu, assembly GCF_003073215.2. Taxonomy (NCBI): domain Eukaryota; kingdom Viridiplantae; phylum Streptophyta; class Magnoliopsida; order Poales; family Poaceae; genus Triticum; species Triticum urartu. The sequence goes on from NC_053023.1 coordinate 519,611,734, forward strand.
CGGTGATCGCTCTCTCACAGGGCGACGAGGGGAGGATCATCGGTTAGGATTATGCTATGCGATGCTACTTGGAGGACTTCAGTCTACTCTCTTCTACATGCTGCAAGACGGAGGCTGCCAGAAGCGTAGTCTTCGAAAGGACTAGCTATCCCCCTCTTATTCCGGCATTCTGCAGTTCAGTCCACATATGATACTTATTCCATTTGATACCAATGCATACATATGTAGTGTAGCTCCTTGCTTGCGAGTACTTTGGATGAGTACTCACGGTTGCTTTCTCCCTCTTTTCCCTATCCCTTCTACCTGGTTGTCGCAACTAGATGTTGGAGCCCAGGAGCCAGACGCCACCGTCGACGACGACTCCTACTACACCGGAGGTGCCTACTACTACGTGATGCCCGCTGACGACGACCAGGAGTAGTTAGGAGGATCCCAGGCAGGAGGCCTGCGCCTCTTTCGATCTGTATCCCAGTTTGTGCTAGCCTTCTTAAGGCAAACTTGTTTAATCTATGTCTGTACTCAGATATTGTTGCTTCCGCTGACTCGTCTATGATCAAGCTCTTGTATTCGAGCCCTCGAGGCCCCTGGCTTGTAATATGATGCTTGTGACACCCCCGATTTGTAGAGTTGGGGATGTCATGGTACTACAAAAAAATACACTTACGTGATGATACGTGTTTGTCATAGTAGGTTGCGTTTTTTTTCATGCATGTACATCCATGATGATTTTGTGACAGAATCAAGATAGTCATACATGTGCTGTCGTAGAAGTGTTCCATGACATTACCAAAATAATCATCACGGAAGTGTCCACTTCCATGACGATAAATCACGCGTCACAGAAGTGCTTTCGTCAAGGGTGACCGACACATGGCATCCACCGTAACGGAACGCCGTTAAGCTATCGAGTCCGGTTTTGGATCCGATAACCTGTTAACAGCCTAGACCAATTGGGATTTTCCACGTGTAAAATCATCATTGGCCGGAGGAAACACATGTTGCCTCACCGTTGGGACAGATGTCATCCACTCATTGGACAGGAGGCGCCTATGATAGGTCGACACGTGGCACGGCCCAACAGTGGCCCATTCCGATGAAAAAGGTCGGCCCAGTAAAAAATAGTAGGCCGGCCCATATAAGGTCTACTTGTGTCAGGTCCATTTAAGCCCATGGCCCATACGAGATGCGCCAATTCAGCCCGTCAACGGCTCGTTAAAAATTTGACACCATTGCAGCCCATCGTGAGTTCGAGCCCGTTAACAGCCCGCTATATATTTGGGCTCAATATCGGCCCGATGAGATTTTGGCCTGTTAACGGCCAATTCAATGGATGGGCCAATTTTCACGATGTACATCTTTCGGCCTTTTAGCGACCCATTTAAATGTTGGGCTAATTTCCGGCCCGGTGTGTCTTTCAGCCTGTTGACGGCCCATAAATCAGTTGGGCCATTTGTAGTCGGACCTGAGTTTCGACCTTTAGCGACCCATTTAAGTGTTGGGCCAATTTCCGGCCCGGTGTGTCTTTCAGCCTGGTGACGGCCCATATATCTGTTGGCCATTTGTAGTCGGACCTGAGTTTTGGCCTTTTAGCGACCCATTTAAGTGTTGGGCCAATTCCTGGCCCTGTGTGCCTTTCAGCCTGTTAACAGACCATAATTGAGTTGGGCCATTTGTAGTCAGACCTAAGTTTTGGCCTTTTAACGGCCCATGCCCTTCATGGTCCAATACCAGCCCGGTTTCTCTTTCGGCCTGCTAAAGGCCCACAACACAATTGGGCCATTTACAATACGACCTGACTTTCGGCCTCTTAGCGGCCCATGCTCTTCATGGTCCAGTACAAGCCCGCTGTCTCTTTCGGCCTGCTAAAGGCCCACAATATAGTTGGGCCATATGTAGCCCGAACTTAGTAATGGTCTGTTAATGGCCCATGAAATCAATTGGGCCCACCTGTTGCCCGCTTTGATGTTGGCCTGTTAACAACCAGGGAGTTAAGAGGGCCGACCATTAACTTTCGGTCTGGTAATGGCCCATTAACTTAATGGGCCCACTAAAGTTCGTACATGTCTTTAGGCTAAATTAGATAATTTGAGCCCATTACGACGAGCAATTATGCACAGGACCAAAACCGATCAAGCAAAGGTACGACATACAGGGAAAAATGTTGCACATCCAGCATATATTACACAAAATTACATCCACTGGGAAATCAAAGATTGATGCCAGTGCAAATAAATGAACAGAACCTAATGATCTACAATGTCACAATCTGCAACCTCAGCACAGATGACGCCCATAAGCATGTCGGCAAGTTCTTACTACTTTGCTACACTGTCTCTGAAAACATTGATCAGTTGTTGTGTCGCACGACTCTGCACCTCTGATTTCTCCACCATTTCCATCATTCCTTCAGCCATTAATTGTTTCACAAACATACATTTTTTCTGTTGCATTCGAGACAGAGGATACTGAACAGATTCAGATGGTGATTTTGGTAGGCTTGTATTATTGATAGTGGAGAGTGTCTCGACCACTGCATCATAACATAAATTAGGAGGGGAACCAAACATATTAATCATGAGTTATTGGCATATTACCAGGCCTAGATTTATTGGAAATAAACAATGGGGTTGCCTTGCTGTTTTCAGAGTTTGTCTTCTTATCTTCAACAGCCTGCACCAAATTAAGACACTAGCATTGCTATCATTAGCCAAGTCAGATAATAGGAAAGAAACATTGGCACAACAAACGTTTGGGAAACTAGCCAACACCAAATTAACACAATATGGCACAACTATCATCAGCTAGGTAAGGTAATACGAAAGCAACATTGACACAATGAATGAATGGGCAACCAGAGCAGCACTACAATTTAGTGATGTGCATGATATGAGATAGTACACTCATGCAGCTCAGTATGCAAAACTAACAGGCAGTGTTCTTTACAAAAATCAACATTGGCGCCTTTAAAATTTTGCTACAACTAATTTTAGATCAGATAAAGGTTGGATTCACGCCGATTAACAAAATACATGCTGATGTAAAAATATAGTGATATACAACAGGTACTTACATCAGCATTGGAGCACAGAGAATTCCCGCAAGATATTTTCCTTGAATACAATCCCAATCAAGGAAGTCTTCTATCATTTAACCTTATTTTCTAAAAGAGAGATGGGTAAGAAACATGTACAAAATATGATCAGAATGCTATAAAATTTCGTGATGTGAGGATACGCACATGCTTCTTAGAATGGAGTTGACATTCTTTTGCTGGACATGAGCGGACTAGTTCTTTGGCCACTGGAATCTGCTTATTATCAGTGGGAGTTGGGTTTCTCTGTGCTGGAGCAGTATCTATGAAAAATGGAGTTGGTTTATTATCTCCTGGCATTTGGATCTTTTGCAAAGACCTGGTTTGTAAACCTTCAGGTTCTAACATAGCCTTCTTCCCCTTGCATGCCTTATATAGAAGAATGGTGCTTCAATTATAAAACATGCTACAGCAGAGATGGAATAGGTACTGAAGAATAGAAAGGCATGACATATTGACATGTATTCCCTCCATCCGAAAATAAATGGATGGGTCTAGGCGTATTTCAGTTCTAGATACATCCAGTTTTATCCATTTCTGCGACATGTAATCCGGACGGAGGGAGTATGATGTAAGAGCTAGGGATACGGCAGGACAACACAGTAAAAAAACACTGAAAACCCACTGCAGAACCAAAGTAGTCAAATCCACTGATATGAGATAGTACACTCATGCAGCTCAGGATGCAAAACTACCAGGCAATTTTCCTTACAAAAATCAACATTGTGGCCTTTAATCATACATTTTGCTACAACTAAATTTAGATCAGAAAAAAGTCTGGATTCACGCCGATTAACAAAATACATGCTGATGTAAAAACATAGTGATATACAACAGGTACTTACATCTGCATTGGAGCACAGAGAATTCCTGCAAGAATCTTTCCTCACAAACAATACCAGTGCAGAAATTCTTCTATCTGTTAAGCTTATTTTCTAAAAGAGAGATGGGTAAGACACATGTAGAAAATATGATCAGCATGCTATAAAATTTCATGATGCAAGGGTACGCACACGCTTCTTAGAATGGACTTGACATATTTTTGCTGGACTGGAGCGGACTAGTTCTTTGGCCACTGGAATCTGCTTATTATCAGTAGGAGTTGGGTTTCTCTGTGCTGGAGCAGTATCTATAAAAACTGGAGTTGGTTTATTATCTCCTGGATTTTGGATCTTTTTCAAAGACCTGGTTTGTAACCCTTCAGATTCTAACATAGCCGTCTTCCCCTTGCATGCCTTGTATAGAAGAATGGTGCTTCAATTATAAAACACGCTACAGCAGAGAGATGGAATAGGTACTGAAGAATAGAAAGGCATGACATATTGACATGTATTCCCTCCATCCGGAAAAAAATGGATGGGTCTAGGCGTATTTCAGTTCTAGATACATCCTTTTTTATCCATTTCGGCAACATGTAATCTGGACGGAGGGAGTATGGTGTAAGAGCTAGGGATATGACAGGACAACACAGTAAAAAAACACTAGTTGAATGTAAAACTGTATGCTAGCGGAATACGTACAGAAAAAACTAAGGCAACATACACGTGTATGATTGGGAAACTAAGATGGCATTGCAACAGAGCACTAGAACATCACTTCAATGTAAAAAACATGGTATGGTAGACAGATGAAGTACATACTGATGAATAACAATGCATAAGATATTCAGAAGCATGATGTCCAAATTAAGCAGATGACAGTGCGATAGAGTAGAATGACAGTACTTGAATTTGAAAACATGTTATCATGAATGGAATAGTTACTGAAAAACAGGAAGGCATGACATATTGACATGTATTCCCTCCATCCGGAAAAAAATGGATGGGTCTAGGCGTATTTCAGTTCTAGATACATCCTTTTTTATCCATTTCGGCAACATGTAATCTGGACGGAGGGAGTATGGTGTAAGAGCTAGGGATATGACAGGACAACACAGTAAAAAAACACTAGTTGAATGTAAAACTGTATGCTAGCGGAATACGTACAGAAAAAACTAAGGCAACATACACGTGTATGATTGGGAAACTAAGATGGCATTGCAACAGAGCACTAGAACATCACTTCAATGTAAAAAACATGGTATGGTAGACAGATGAAGTACATACTGATGAATAACAATGCATAAGATATTCAGAAGCATGATGTCCAAATTAAGCAGATGACAGTGCGATAGAGTAGAATGACAGTACTTGAATTTGAAAACATGTTATCATGAATGGAATAGTTACTGAAAAACAGGAAGGCATGACATATTTACATGCATGATCAGCATGCTAAGCACATGGCATTGCAGCAGAGTAGATACACTCCAGAACATTATATGCATGTTGTACCTATATCATGGGCAAAGTTAGAGCAAGGACCTTGTGGGGTGAAGAGGATTCAACATCTTTCTGCAAGTCTTCTGAAGAACTGCCTTTACATGTTCCATCATACTGGGTATCATTGACATCAAGTTTATTGGCCTTTACATTGCTCTGTGTGGTTCTTGTGGATATATCAGTGTGTGCAATTATATCTGACATGCATCGAAAACAACAAGTAGTTAGATTTATGTAATGAGTGCCTATAGGAGACGACATAAATAGTAGGACCGGGGTTAACTAGCAGCGACAGGTCTCAAAAACTAAAGGGAGAACACAGATGAAAGCTACAAAATATGTGTCATTTGTATTCGAGATTAACTAGATGGCACACAAAAGTATTAAGAACAACATAGGTAATACTAGAAGTGGTATAATACTATAATCACCAGCTTGTGGGATAGCATTGGCTGATGGATGATAACTATGGAACAACGTTACCTAAAGAACAAGTATCTTAGCTGGACTATGGAACAACGTTAACTCCTGAAAAAGACCCGTAAGAGATCAGCATGAATATACAGTGAAATGTGATAATCTATTTTCCATGCTTAGATGAATAACAAAGCCATAAATGTTGCACACAAGTAAGATGAGGGTATAACCTATCTGGCCGCCAACCATAGGAGTGAGCATCATGTGCTGACTTGTTGATGGCCCTGCAGTTGTTGTGGCTGTCCATGTCGGGCACGCACATTTGATGCAGGGAACTGTTGAGTGGGGACTATAGCTCCCTCCTGGTGTATGCTTCCCTTGTTGGAGCAGCTGCGGTGAGTTGGAAGCCAGTGTGGTTGAAGATGCAGATAACGCATAATGTTAAGAACGACACATCTCTTTGATCTGAAGAAATACACTAAGAGATCAACAACAAGGTACGAGAGTGGTCACAGTCTGTTGACTCAAGACTGAATTTGGGTCACACAATTTTATTTTTTTTGGTACTGTCCGATCTACGCCGGATGGCTTGATGGCCGTCTTGTGCCTCTCGGCTGACACTGTTAGGAATCTTCCCCGAAGAGCCAGCGACCAACGGTAGAGCAGCCTACCTCCACCGTCCGTGGCCCCGGCCAAAACCCCGCTCCCCGCCCCACCGCGCTGTCGTGGTTGCGCCACCCTTGGGCCAATCCACAAAGACTCCCCGTCATCCAGATCCGGCGACAGCAGTACCTTCAACCCACGCAACTCTAAGATAGCCATCTAAACACACACGCTTCTTAGAATGGAGTTGACATATTTTTGCTGGATTGGAGCGGACTAGTTCTTTGGCCACTGGAATCTGCTTATTATCAGTAGGAGTTGGGTTTCTCTGTGCTGGAGCAGTATCTATAAAAACTGGAGTTGGTTTATTATCTCCTGGTGTTTGGATCTTTTGCAAAGACCTGGTTTGTAACCCTTCAGATTCTAACATAGTCGTCTTCCCCTCGCATGCCTTGTATAGAAGAATGGTGCTTCAATTATAAAACATGCTACAGCAGAGAGATGGAATAGGTACTGAAGAATAGAAAGGCATGACATATTGACATGTATTCCCTCCATCCGGAAAAAAATGGATGGGTCTAGGCGTATTTCAGTTCTAGATACATCCTTTTTTATCCATTTCGGCAACATGTAATCTGGACGGAGGGAGTATGGTGTAAGAGCTAGGGATACGACAGGACAACACAGTAAAAAAACACTAGTTGAATGTAAAACTGTATGCTAGCGGAATACGTACAAAAAAAAACTAAGGCAACATACACGTGTATGATTGGGAAACTAAGATGGCATTGCAACAGAGCACTAGAACATCACTTCAATGTAAAAAAACATGGTATGGTAGACAGATGAAGTACATACTGATGAATAACAATGCATAAGATATTCAGAAGCATGATGTCCAAATTAAGCAGATGACAGTGCGATAGAGTAGAATGACAGTACTTGAATTTGAAAACATGTTATCATGAATGGAATAGTTACTGAAAAACAGGAAGGCATGACATATTTACATGCATGATCAGCATGCTAAGCACATGGCATTGCAACAGAGTAGATACACTCCAGAACATTATATGCATGTTGTACCCATATCATGGGCAAAGTTAGAGCAAGGACCTTGTGGGGTGAAGAGGATTCAACATCTTTCTGCAAGTCTTCTGAAGAACTGCCTTTACATGTTCCATCATATTGGGTATCATTGACATCAAGTTTATTGGCCTTTACATTGCTCCGTGAGGTTCTTGTGGATATATCCGTGTGTGCAATTATATCTGACATGCATGGAAAACAACAAGTAGTTAGATTTATGTAATGAGTGCCTATAGGAGACGACATAAATAGTAGGACCGGGGTTAACTAGCAGCAACAGGTCTCAAAAACTAAAGGGAGAACACAGATGAAAGCTACAAAATATGTATCATTTGTATTCGAGATTAACTAGATGGCACACAAAAGTATTACAAACAACATAGGTAATACTAGAAGTGGTATAATACTATAATCACCAGCTTGTGGGATAGCATTGGCTGATGGATGATAACTATGGAACAACGTTACCTAAAGAACAAGTATCTTAGCTGGACTATGGAACAACGTTAACTCCTGAAAAAGACCCGTAAGAGATCAGCATGAATATACAGTGAAATGTGATAATCTATTTTCCATGCTTAGATGAATAACAAAGCCATAAATGTTGCACACAAGTAAGATGAGGGTACAACCTATCTGGCCGCCATCCATAGGAGTGAGCATCATGTGCTGACTTGTTGATGGCCCTGCAGTTGTTGTGGCTGTCCATGTCGGGCACGCACATTTGATGAAGGGAACTGTTGAGTGGGGACTATAGCTCCCTCCTGGTGTATGCTTCCCTTGTTGGAGCAGCTGCGGTGAGTTGGAAGCCGGTGTGGCTGAAGTTGCAGATAACACATAATGTTAAGAACGACCCATCTCTTTGATCTGAAGAAATACACTAAGAGATCAACAACAAGGTACGAGACTGGTCACAGTCTGTTGACTCAAGACTGAATTGGGGTCACACAATTTTATTTTATTTGGTACTGTCCGATCTACGCCGGATGGCTTGATGGCCGTCTTGTGCCTCCCGGCTGACACTATTAGGAATCTTCCCCGAAGAGCCAGCGACCAACGGTAGAGCAGCCTACCTGCACCGTCCGTGGCCCCGGCCAAAACCCCGCTCCCCGCCCCACCGCACTGTCGTGGTTGCGCCACCCTCGGGCCAATCCACAAAGACTCCCCGTCATCCAGATCCGGCGGCGGCAGTACCTTCAACCCACACAACTCTAAGATAGCCATCTAAACGCACACGCTTCTTAGAATAGAGTTGACATATTTTTGCTGGATTGGAGCGGACTAGTTCTTTGGCCACTGGAATCTGCTTATTATCAGTAGGAGTTGGGTTTTCTGTGCTGGAGCAGTATCTATAAAAACCGGAGTTGGTTTATTATCTCCTGGCATTTGGATCTTTTGCAAAGCCCTGGTTTGTAACCCTTCAAATTCTAACATAGTCGTCTTCCCCTTGCATGCCTTGTATAGAAGAATGGTGCTTCAATTATAAAACATGCTACAACAGAGAGATGGAATAGGTACTGAAGACTAGAAAGGCATGACATATTGACATGTATTCCCTCCATCCAGAAAAAAATGGATGGGTCTAGGCGTATTTCAATTCTAGATACATCATTTTTTATTCATTTCGGCAACATGTAATCTGGACGGAGGGAGTATGGTGTAAGAGCTAGGGATACGACAGGACAACACTGTAAAAAAACACTAGTTGAATGTAAAACTGTATGCTAGCGGAATACGTACAGAAAAAACTAAGGCAACATACACGTGTATGATTGGGAAACTAAGATGGCATTGCAACAGAGCACTAGAACAACACTTCAATGTAAAAAACATGGTATGGTAGACAGATGAAGTACATACTGATGAATAACAATGCATAAGATATTCAGAAGCATGATGTCCAAATTAAGCAGATGGCATTGCAATAGAATAGAATGATAGTACTTGAATTTCAAACCATGTTATCATGAATGGAATAGGTACTGAGAAACAGGAAGGCATGACATATTTACATGCTTGATCAGCATGCTAAGCACATGGCATTGCAACAGAGTAGATACACTCCAGGACATTATATGCATGTTGTACCCGTATCAGGGGCCAAGTTAGAGCAATGACCTTGTGGGTGAAGAGGATTCAACATCTTTCTGCAAGTCTTCTGAAGAACTGCCTTTACATGTTCCATCATATTGGGTATCATTGACATCAAGTTTATTGGCCTTTACATTGCTCCATGAGGTTCTTGTGGATATGTATCATTTGTACACAGATGAAAGCTACAGAATATGTATCGTTTGTACTCAAGATTAACTAGATGGCACACAAAGGTATTAAAGAACAACATAGGTAATACTAGAAGTGGTATAATACTATAATCACCAGCTTGTGGGATAGCATTGGCTGATGGATCATAACTATGGAACAACGTTACCTAAAGAACAAGTATCTTAGCTAAACTATGGAACAACGTTAACTCCTGAAATGGACCTGTAAGAGATCAGCATGAATATACAGTGAAATGTGATAATCTATTTTCCATGCTTAGATGAATAACAAAGCCATAAATGTTGCACACAAGTAAGATGAGGGTACAACCTATCTGGCCGCCATCCATAGGAGTGAGCATCATGTGTTGACTTGTTGATGGCCCTGCAGTTGTTGTGGCTGTCCATGTCGGGCACGCGCATTCGATGCAGGGAACTGTTGAGTGGGGACTATAGCTCCCTCCTGGTGTATGCTTCCCTTGTTGGAGCAATTGCGGTGAGTCGGAAGCCGGTGTGGCTGAAGATGCAGATAATGCATAATGTTAAGAACGACACATCTCTTTGATCTGAAGAAATACACTAAGAGATCAACAACAAGGTACGAGAGTGGTCACACGTCTGTTGACTGAAGACTAAATTGGGGTCACACGATTTTATTTTATTTTGGTACTGCCTGATCTACGCCGGATGGCTTAATGGCCGTCTTGTGCCTCTCGGCTGACACTGTTAGGAATCTTCCCCGAAGAGCCAGCGACCAACGGCAGAGCAGCCTGCCTCCGCCGTCCGTGGCCCCGTCCAAAACCCCGCTTGCCGAGCCAATCCACAAAAACTCCCCGTCATCCAGATTCGGCGGCGGCAGTAGCTTCAACCCACACAACTCTAAGATAGCCATCTAAGCACTGCTTCCGCGTCGAACTTGCGGCCCCGCACCCTTACATTAGACACCAGCCAACCGGCAGCCTAGGAGCTCCGCCGCCTCGAGAGGTGCTGCTTCCCATTGAGAATCGATTGGCCCAGAATAAAAGGTCAGACAACTGACGCCTAAATAAAGTGATTTGAGATGAGGGTGCGACCTATCTGGCGGCATGGTGAAGTAGGCAGGTCCAGCTGCCGAGTCAGTGTGGCCGGCGTGGTTGCGGTGGCAACCGGCGGCAGGGAAACAACGATGTCGCGACAGTCGACGGCTATGGGGAAGCAGCGCCGGGACTCTGGATAGATCCGAGGTTGGAGCCGCTCCGGCGCCGTGAACAATGGCGGGGGTGAATCGGCTCCAGTACGGTTCATGCGGCCGTCGTCGAGGCAGCTCCAGCAGCACGGAGTAAGTGGCACACGGTCCAGTGCACGATGGCAAATGGACAGCGTCTTCGGCATTAGGGAGGAGGGCGGCTGTGAAATTGGTGCGATGGGGGGCCATGGAGGAGGGGATGAGGTTTCACGGCTTGGGAGAAGGGAGCTTCCGGGGAGAAGGTGATTTGGTGCCCATGAGGTATGAATGGGGGGAGGGGAGTGGAACCATGTTTTACGGACGCATTTGTCTGAAATGTGAGGGGGAGTTACAGTTCTACCCCTGCCTTTAGGCTTCTTGGCTTGGGTCTGTGTACTGAGGGTCGAGGATAGTAGAGTAACTTTGCTTCTCCCCAAATAGTGGGTGGGAGCGATTTCGGGTGAGGAGGGCGTGTTTTGAAATATAGTGAGCGCGAGCGATTTCGGGCGAGGAGAGCATGTTTTGAAATAGTGGGCGCGGGCTATTTCGGGCGAGGAGAGCGTGTTTTGCCGACCATGGTTTATGAATTATTCGGCACATGTCATTTTGGCCGAGGAGAAGGCGCGCTTGGATGAAGTTACGAACCTACCCTTGATGTACAACGGGCCAATTAATGCGTGTCCCACATAGGACGGTAATTTCGTGTCTCCCATTTATTTGCTCGGGTGAATTCCACCGAACAGAGGATGTTTAACGGTTCGTTCAAAATTTGGGAGAACGAGCATCCACGTCTACCTTACCAAGTTGATTCGAATCAAATTTTGAAATATTAGCTTTCCACTTCTTTTTTAGATGGAGAGATGATGCTCGGGAGTAATGTGTTTTTACATGCTCGTCGCTAGTGATTTACTAGACAAATAGTTGACCCACTCAAAAATGGGAATCAAACCCAAAATGAAATAGCTCGATTCAATGAAATAGCTCGTTCACCAAGTCAAAATAGTGAACTAAATCCAAAATTGAACACCTCAATCGAGTAGCATGTTGTACAGTATTATAGTACTCCATGAACATGTTGAAAGTCAAATTAATGAACTTGTTTGATATACGCATATATTCTTTCATGTGTGGATTGCAGACAACATGTTATACAATTTAAATATTTGAATGCAAGTTTATATCGAAACATGGTTTATATCAGTCTTTGATGCATAAAACACGACCTCCCCCTCTCTCGGACTCCTGCTCTCTCTCTCTCTCTCTCTCCGACAATCTTCAATTCTATCGCACGCATCCAACACACAAACATTGTTGGTCCCTATCGCTTTCTCTCCATCTCTCTATTTGTGTGTGTGTGTGGGGGGGGGGTCTTTCTAGTTTGCATGCATATATACTCCATCTATAGGTCTCTCTCGCACACTATGTATGATTCTCTAGTCCAAGCTAGATATCTTGGGTGCACTCATCGTACGCACACAAATTCCTTGGCTCGTTGCCCGTAACTCTCTCACGCACCAGTCTGTCGTCTCGGAGCTCTTCCCCCCTCTCTCTCAAACTCTCCATCTACCTGGGTCTCACATACACATGCATATCTCACTCGCACTCGATAGGCCCATCTAAAACTCTATCTCTCTCCCTCGTTCTCTCTCCATCTCACACGCACACACACACAATCTCATGCCTAGCTAGCCAAGTATGATGGTCTCTCACTCAATTGTAGGCACACGCAGTCTCCCCTATATGTATATGACTAGCTAATCTTAGTCTCCATCACAAACATGTGCATGGTCTATCTCGATTTCTCTCGGGGCATCTTTCTATCACGCACGCACCTCCCTTGATCTCCCACCCATATAGTCCCCTCAAGATCTCGAGGGGGTCTCTCTATCACAAACACACCCTCTCGCTCTCCCCATGCGTCCATGTTCTCCATGTGTCCCTCTCGACCTTTGTTCCTTGTTGGCTAGACCTCTATTGGACATGTGCTATAGGGGTGTCTCTCTCCGTCGCAAACAATCACACACTAGCTATCTTCGTGTATCTCCTCGCCTTGCTTTTCTATCTCGGAGATGCATGCGTGATATGTTCGCCTAAGAAACGAAAAAACACACACTCTCTCTAATTTATCGTTTGTTGTCACTTTCTCTTTCGCACACATACTCTTTTTGCACACTTACTCGTTCTCCTTCACACGCACTTGATCTCTCTCGACTTAGGCACTCTCCTCGGACCATAGCATATTGATTTATTGAAAAGTCAAACATCACGAAGTTTGACCATGTACGTGGAGAAAAACAATTACATCTAGAATGGCAAACATATACCATTAGATTCACCATGAGATGTAGTTTCGTATGATGTATCTTTGGTATTGAAGATATAAATAACATTTGTGTAAACCTGATCAAAGTTTCCAAAGTTTGACTTCTAAAAAAATTACATGCACTGCATTATCGAGCGGATGGAATATCTCTTTCCCCCTCTGAGCTATCTGACGCACAACTCAGCCTTATCGGGGCTCCTCAATCTCTCTCAAACTTTATATCTCCTTGGTTCACACATACACATGTCCCGCTTGCCTATACATATAGACCCATCCAACACTCTCCGCCCTTGTTCTCTCTCTATGTGACACGCACCCCCCTAATAAGTACCATAATCCCTCACTCCATCATAGGTGCAAGCACTCCCCCCTAAGTATGATTATCTCTCACTAGCCATCACGAACACACGTATTATTGAACGGAGGGAGTAGCTCTTTCTCTCTCTCTCTGCTATCTCTCACGGGCCTCCCCTCTCACATGAACACTCTATACCGATGGATTATACGCTCACTGTGTCAGTGTATAACTCTGTATATTGTTTAGTTAACCGGTCAACCATTCCACATGCTGCCTTGTCAGCTCGTGTTCTGTATCTTCGTGTGCTGGCCCATGTGGCAGTGGGTGAAAATAAGTAAACCAGAGGCCCATCTGACACGCGGTGAAGTAAACAAAGTTGAAACCACTCGGGGTAGCACCCCGCACGCTAGTAAATTGAGGGAGCATTGAGGACACACTTCTTCCGCGTGGAGGACGCACTCGCGCACAATTCACCACTGCGCGACGGCATGCACAGAAGGACGCACTCGCACACACCCAGCACACAACACACACCAGCACACGTGTACACCGGCGTCGCCGCCAGTTGAGATGGACGGCGAGGCAGCCAACAAGCGGAGGCGGCTCGAGCCAAAACCGCATCCGATGAGCCTGGACTTCATCAGCAGCCTCCCCGACGACATGCTACTCGTCATCATCGACCTCCTCCCCACCAAATCTGTCGTGCGGACCGCCCTGCTCTCCTGGCGGTGGCGCCCCCTCTGGCACCGCGTCCCCCTCAACCTCACCGTTAATAGCTGCCTCTGCGACGGGGATTGCAAACGCATGGCCGCAGTCTCCAAGATCCTTCAATCGCACCCTGGGCCAGCCAGACGCCTTGACATCCGCATGTCCAGTACCAACTGCAAGGTCCAACCCAAGTTCGACGAGTGGTTCTTATCCCCTGCCCTAGATCAGCTCGAGGAGCTCAGCTTTGAAGTTGGACGATGTCGCTCTCTGCCGCCGTCCGTGCTCCGCCTCGTGCCAACACTGCGCTGCACCAGCTTCAGCTCCTGCTATCTTCCCCAAATTAATGCCGCGCCCTCCCTTCTTCTCCCTCAACTCAAGAAGCTCAACCTCTTCGACGTTGTCATCTCGAAGAAGGCTATGGAGCACCTGCTCTGCAGCTGTACTGCGCTCGAGTACCTTCATCTTGAGCAGATCCATGGGTTCATTAGCCTCCACATCGCCTCGACGAATCTCCGATGGATTTATGTGTCTTGCTGGTCCCGCAATAAGACATCAATTGGGAAGAGATCACTCCAGCTGTTCCACGTTATGGTCATGGAGAATGCGCCTTTCCTTGAGAGATTGCTTGTATCAGATCTAGAAGGTCCAACAAAAATCAGGGTCATTGACGCGCCGAAATTGACAGCGTTGGTGCACTCGTCAGCCAAATTCTCCGAACTCTTTATTGGATCCATAATCGTTCAGGTACAACACTCATCTTCTTCTCCGTCTTCTTGAAATTCACATTTTTTTAATTTCTTCTTGATGTATTTACGACCGTCTTCCAGAAAATGATTCCCACAAGCTTGACCCAGTCTATGCGCATAGTGAAGATCTTGACAGTAAAATCTATCGGCCCCAATCTGGATCAAGTTGTTGGATTCCTTACATGCTTTCCATGCATGGAGAAGCTACTCATCGAGGTGAAACTTCTTTCCTATTAGTAAACGGTAATCACAACGTAGCTCAATTTTTTTGTAATTTTCCAAAATTACGATGACAAGTGTAGTGTTCAAAACTGCATCTACGCACTACACTGAAAGAAATGTTTTTAGTATTTTTTCTCATGTGATCACCTGCATCATTTTTTGTTGTACTACTATAGTAGCCTAGGCTAGTCATAGTGGAAAGTAACTTAGACTACTCCAGTAACTCTATGGTTACCCTAAGAGCAAGTAATACCTCCGTCCTGGTTTACTCTTCCTATTTTGTAGTATCAAAATTTGACCATAGATTTAACTGACAAAATGTTAATGCATGTCACTAAGAACTATATCGTTGGATTCGTATTTGAACATAATTTCAAATGGTGTAATTTTTAGTGACATGCATTGGCATTTTCTTACATAAATATGGTCAAAATTTTATACTAAATAAGAGGTAGTACAAAAGTGGGCTATAACGGCCCTCCACTATGTAGGCCAAAACACGTGCCAAATTCACTTGTGATGCATTTGGCATCGATGCCCCTCCATTGCTCACCTGGTGCCCCAATCTGGATCACCTACTTTGCTCCGGTGCCAAATTAACTCACGCAATGAAAAAACACTTGCGTGGGAGAGAGAGAGGACCGAGGCAATAAAAAACACTTGTTTGGGAGAGTGAGAGTCTGGTGTAGTTGGTTTGATTGATTTGTTTATACATGTGAGTCTGTGTGCACAGCAGTGCCAACTCTCTCACATTGCGAGAGCGGTGCCAAAATCTTTTGATTTGACATCGATGCGTATTATGTGGCATACTTTTGCGAAATATGGCATCGACCACATAGTGGAAGGAAACAAAAGCCCAAGCTCTTCACGTACTCCTAGGTAAATGAGAGGAAAGAGAAAGAGAGAGAGTGAAAAAATATCACTAGCCAGCCAACCCTATCGTATGAGTGGATGATATTGGTACCTCTTGATGACACGGCAATCTTATACAGCCAGCTACTCTAATATGTTCTCTTCTTTTGCAGATAAAAAAAGACCCAAAAGTGAAAAATGTGCTGCACTATAACAATCTCATTGAATGCCTTGATCTCCATCTTACAGAAATTGATTTGATTGAGATTAAATTGGCCAGGTTCTTTGTTTTGGAGGCAAGTGTGCTCAAGGTAATGAGGTTTGGCGTTCTCTGGCGCAACAATGAATGGCGTGCTAATCACCGCAAGCGTCTAATCCTAAATGACAAAGTCTCCGCAGAAGCTGAATTTGTTTTTAAAACATCAAGTGGCCAGAGACTCGAAAACTTATTTGCCCATTAGTGACTTGTCAGCGCGGTGGATTTTAGTTTGTAGGATAATGTTGCATCCACCTAAAGTAACGAAAATTCTTACGTAAACTTTCTAGTAATTCCCTCTTCGTAGGTGCAGCATTACTCCTAACATTTGTAATATCAGTTTGAAACATGTAATATTGCCGTGTCCTATTCCCGCGTTTTCAAAATCCTGCGAATCAAACAGGTCCTGAGTTGGTGATGATGTTGTGCCTGCCATCTTTCACCAATAGCCGTCGGATCTAGATCTGACGCATACAAACCAAACTTCTCCAGTTTTGCAAAAAGATGCCCGCACTTGTTCCCTATTTACAAACAACTCCTTGTCTCTCACAATCAGCCTTATCTCCTCCCCACCACATCTAGAAGGCCATGGAAAAATCTCACACGATGGCCGCTGCCGGCGCCGTCCACCCCCCAATCTTGGTGTTCTGTGCAATGCACGGGCATCTATGCATGAGAAATTATGTCGAACACGGCTAGTTGTAAGCAGGCTAGGTCTACAGCCATGATGATAGTGACTGCAAATGGTGAGGCTGACTATGGTATGCTGAACATGGCGCCTATACTCAGGTGTCATCTCCGGCGTAGGGTATTGTCACTTCACTGTGAGGAGCAGCACGTAATAATTTGACCAACGGGTAGTACAGTGCTACTACATTGGTAGTACTACTACTAGTACTAGCACCACCGTCTGGATTTAGTAGTACTACCATGTCCATATGGATTTAGTATTTGACTAGCAATATCTAGTAATGCATGTCACAAAAAATGTACTACTCCCTCTGTAAATAAATACATGGTGTATTGTTTTATTCCTATCGGTGAGATAACTTAATGTATTTTTGCTACTTAACAGGATTACAAGCAATGAACTAACCACTGCATGTGATGTTTGGTAGTCTCAAGTCATTAAAAGCATGCACGGGCATGGAGGGGGACGCAGCTTCTTTGACTTACTGCACCTGCCTTTGGGTGTATGACACGTGTGCCCAACGGGTGGCTGGCCAACCTGTCATACAGCCAAAGGCTAGTGCAGTAGAGGGGCGAGGAGTAGATGGCCAACACGCACGTGAATTCAACACAGTCTGCACTTCTCATATAAAGGCTCCCGCCAGTCCAATCTACGAAATCCTACGCCCCTACGCACCCAAGGGCAAGAGTGATCACTCCAATCACAAGATTAGTTGACTAGAAGCTAGACCCATGGAGGCGATGAGCGCGAGCATCAGCCGAATGTGCCAGATGGTCCACGACGCCAGCCTGCGGACCGACACCGAGGAACGTCTCCAGGTAGTGCTTGAGGCCGCCAGGGCAAGGGGCTGCTTGGACGACAGCTTCGTCTCCTTGTTCGACGAGGTCCTCATCGGCTTCCTCGACAAGTTCACCATCGTCAAGAAGCTCGCGGACGACCTTGACGTACGCCTCCAGCCCACGCGCCCGGGCTCTGCGATGCCTGCCACCCTCAACGGCCTCTATGGTGACAACCTCTTCGACGCACTGGTGGCCCTGCGACTGCCCGCCGTCATGCCGGAGAATGTCCACCTCGAGGTCGCGCTCGCCGCACAGCGCCTGGCGCAGCAAGACACCATCGACATAATCACCCACGTCTATGGGAAAATCGTCCACAAGGACTAGTACATGCAAGAGGAGGATGATAGGGACGCTGGCCTTCTTGGACCGCAGGGCAACCTTGGACGGCATTGTTCAGAAGCACGTTGAGCTTGCCGCTAACGCCGCTGCTCCTCACACTTCGGTTGGTGACCCGGTGCACTAGGGCGTGAGGATGTCGTTGATGGATCCGCATGTATCTTTATCTTTCCGTCAAATCCATGTAGTAGTATATGGTACTACTAGTAATTATCTTACCTTTCGCATCAACTTCATAATTTTCGTACGTACTCCATGCATGAACCGCGCCAGAACCAAACTTCTCATTACTCTAGGGAAAATCGTTATTTCTATCTATCGGTCGCGCCATGGAGCAGAACCAAATTTTACAAGTTACAAGTTCAAAAGGAAATGTCGGTGTACAAAAAGAGGGGTACACTTTTTGTACCCCTATAACTGTGCACGGGCAGTCTGAGCCACGGGCACCACCACACTGAGCAAGGCAAGGGAGGTGAACCAAGGTAAGGCCGAAGCTCAGGAGAAGCAGAACAACGCCAAGACCAAGACCACAAAGAGCAAAGGCGAAAAGTACAGCGGCAAGACCCACCCGTCTGAGTTCCTCAGCATCTACACCATTGCGATGCAAGCTGCCGGAGCCCGCGACGATAAGGTGATTGCGAATTACTTTT
The DNA here is from genome assembly GCF_003073215.2 of Triticum urartu. Taxonomy (NCBI): domain Eukaryota; kingdom Viridiplantae; phylum Streptophyta; class Magnoliopsida; order Poales; family Poaceae; genus Triticum; species Triticum urartu. The sequence continues at coordinate 519,630,644 of NC_053023.1, forward strand.
CGTTGGCTCTTAAACCCAACGCCATGTCATGGTTGATGCACTTGCCGGTAGACTCTATTTCCTCCTGGTCGGATTTGTGCCATGAGTTTGTGGGCGCCTTTACTAGAGGCCACCAAGCCCATGGCCAAGCGAGCGACCTGCACGTCATTCCCTAGAAGGGAGGCGAGAGTCTCCGCAAGTATATACAGAGGTTCAGCCGCATACAGTACAATATCCTGATGTTCACCCTGCCGCCATCATCAGCGCGTTCCATCAGAACGTGCGTAACCGCAAGATGCGCGAAGAGCTGGCAATGAACAAGGTGAAAGATGTAGCAGAACTCTATGTTCTTGCTGACAGATGTGCCCGGGCTGAAGAGGGAAGGAAGTACCCCGGCGAAGACGCCGGCGTGGAAACCGACTCTCAGATGAAGATACTGCCGCCCCGGCGAAGAAGGGCCGGCGCCGCAACAGGAAGCACAAAGGTAAAGCCGTGCTTGCCGTCGAGGGATCTGATGACACCGGCTCCACCAAGAAAACCAAGGCAGATGATCCCGGCAAGGAAATTGCCGGATGTGTCACCTGCCGGGCCTTGGCGGTCGCCGAGAAGCCAGGAAACTCCGACAAGCGATACTGCAAGATCCATCGCACCAAAGGCCATGCTCTCCAAGACTGCCGACAGGTTGAGCTCCTCGCTAAGAAGCAGAGGGCTGAATATGAGAGGCGGGACAAGGAGAAGGGCCAAGACGGTGCTAAGGGGTCCGGCAAGAAGCGTGACAACCAGGCGGGCCATCGCGGCAAGGATAAACAACAGGAGAGGCCCGCCCGGGGCCGTGACAAAAAGCCAGAAGACGACAATCACGAAGAGGACGACGAATCCGGCGACCAAGAGTTTCAGAAAGCTACAGAGGCCATGTGCGTCGACGGCGGCGCCTCGCTGCATACTTCTCACCGCCAGCTTAAACAGTGGGCGCGAGAGATTACAGCGGCAGAGCCGTCGTTTGATGCCCAAAGGCCGCTGAAGTGGTCCAGCACACCTATCATTTTTGACACCGAGGATCACCCTGATCGCACTACTGCGGTCGGGTGCTTGCCATTGTTGGTTTCACCAACAATACGCAACCTCAAGGTGACAAAGATGCTAGTCGATGGCGGGGCCGGTCTGAACTTGATCTCGCCTGCCGTGATCGAGAAACTGCAGATTCCTGATGGAGACCTTGAAGAGACGGGCACGTTTCAGGGGGTCAACCCGGGAAGAAGCCAGCCTAAGGGAAAGGTCACACTGCCCGTGACTTTTGGAAGCGATCTGAACTACAGGACGGAGAGGATCGTGTTTGATGTTGCCAAGATCCCCTTGCCCTACAACGGGATCCTTGGCCGCCCAGCGCTGGCCAAGTTCATGGCGGCGTCACACTACGCCTACAACACCCTGAAGATGCCAGGACCCGTGACGATCATCACCATCCCCTCCGATAAGAAAGATGCACTGATTTGTGCTGACCAACTATACCAGTAAGCAGTTGCAGCAGCTGCCACCACTAGGGCACTTGCTCCTGCCGCTGGGACCCCGGGGGGAAGAAGAAGAAGAAGAAGACCGGTGAGACCTTGGACACCCACTCCGGCAAGCGCACCTCTCCGGAGTGTAGCCCTCCCGTCGAGGACGTGCCAGAGAGCTCCACCGGTGGAAACAAGAAGCCCAGGGCCATACCGCCGGGAACCAAGAAGGTTTCTATCAATGAGGACGGCACGGGAGGGGCTTTCACCATAAGCTCCACCCTTGACGACAAATAGGATGACGCGCTCGTCACCTTCCTGCGGGCGAATGTCGGTGTGTTTGCATGGCAAGCTTCCGACATCCCCGGCATTTCCAGGGAGGTGGTTGAGCACCACCTTGCTGTCTGTCCTCATGCGTGACCCGTCAAGCAGAAGGTCAGAAAGCAAGCTTTGGAACGACAAGAGTTCATCACAGAGGAGATCCGGAAACTGGAAGCAGCGGGTTTGGTAAGAGGAGTGCTCCATCCAATGTGGTTGGCCAATCCGGTCGTAGTGCGCAAGGCTAATGGGAAGTGGAGGCTGTGTATTGATTACACAGATATCAATAAGGCTTGTCCTAAGGACCCCTTCCCGTTGCCATGCATCGACCAGATTGTTGACTCCACAGCTGGGTGTGATCCATTGTCATTCCTCGATGCCTACTCCGGCTACCACCAGATCTTCATGACAAGAGAAGACGAAGAGAAAACAACATTCATCACCCCATGTGGTACGTATTGTTTCATGCGGATGCCTTTCGGGCTGAAGAGTGCTGGTTCAACGTTTGCAAGGGTGATCCAGATTGGTTTTGAACCCCAGCTCCATAGAAATATGGAAGCTTATATGGATGACATAGTGGTCAAAACCAAGGACAGGGCAACCCTCATACCGGATTTGCAAGAAACATTTGCAAACCTGCGCAAGATCAATCTCAAGCTGAACCCTGAGAAGTGCATCTTTGGCGTCCCGCCCGGCAAGCTTCTCGGGTTCTTTGTGTCATAGCGTGGGATAGAGGCCAATCCGGACAAGATCAAAGCTATAGAGCAGATTGAAGCACCCAAGCGAATCAAGGATGTGCGTCGGCTTGCTGGTTGCGTCGCCGCCATGGGAAGATTCATTTCCAAGTCTGCCGAGCGCGCCCTTCCCTTTTTCAAGATCCTGAAGAAGGCGGGCCCGATGGAGTGGGCGCCAGAAGTCGAAGCAGCATTGCAAGATTTGAAGAAGTACCTCTCCTCCGCACCAATACTAGTTGCGCCTAGGCCACAGGAGCCGTTGCTGCTATACCTAGCGGCGACGAACCAGGTGGTCAGCGCCACACTAGTGGCGCAGAGAGAGGATGACGACGAGGTAATTGTAGCAACAGAGCCCGACACCACCAATGCAGATACGACACAGCCAGTTGAAGTGCCGCCGAAGAAGAAAATGATGCAGCACCTGGTCTACTTTGTTAGTTCCCTCCTGCAGGGAGCTAGATCAAGGTACTCCGGCGTGCAGAAACTGCTCTTCGGCCTTCTTATGGCCTCGAGGAAGCTGCATCACTACTTCCAGGCACACGAGATCACTGTTGTCACTCGCCTCCCTCTGCAACGGATATTGCACAATCCAGATGCAATGGGAAGAATTGTGGAATGGGCACTGGAGCTGTCCAGCTTTGGCCTCAAGTTTGAAAGTACTTCGACGATTCAGCCGAGTCCTGGCGGAATTCATTGCAGAATGGACCGCAACGCCTGACGAAGAAGCCCAAGAGACTGCTCTCCCCGGCAAGGAGGCAAGTTGCAGTTGGATCATGTACTTTGATGGAGCTTTCTCCTTACACGGCGCCGGGGCTGGCGTACTGCTTGTCGCGCCCACCAGAGAGCACCTCAAGTACGTGATCCAGATGCACTTCCCCAGGGAGGTGTCAACAAACAATATGGCAGAGTACGAAGGGCTGCTTGATGAAGGCCTACGTCGATGAAGTGAGAAAGCTGGAAGAGCGTTTCGACGGTATACAGGCTGAATACGTTCCCCGAGCGGAGACGATGTCGCCGATTACCTGTCAAAACGCGCTGCCCTCAAGCTACCTGTGGAACCAGGTACCTTTGTGCTCCAGCTAACTCAGCCATCCGTTGATCCATCAACAGAGCAGAACAAGAGGAGGAAATCAGGACCCGACAAGTACTTTCCCACCGAGCTCCCCGGAGCCGCCGGCAAGGATGTTGCCAGGGACACTGAGCCCGCCACGGGACGGCTAGCTCCGGTGGAGCGTCAAGCTCTTGCCGTCGAGACAACCACTCCTATAGCGGAGGAAATGCCTTTAGTCCTCGCCGTCGAGCCCCAGGCTCCAGCGTGGGCACAACATACCGTCTGATTCCTCCAAATAGGGGAACTTCCTGAAGAGTAGGAAGAAGCGGAAAAAGTAGCCCGTCGCTCTACCATGTACCAGTTCGTCGATGACGTCCTGTACAGAAAGAGGCCGAACGGTGTGAAATTGAAGTGTATCCCTCGGGAGGAAGGACTGGAGCTGTTGGCGGAGATACACGGAGGCATATGTGGATCCCACATCGGGTCAAGGGCCCTTGCCGGCAAGGCATTTCGGCAAGGTTTCTTCTGGCCCACCGCCCTCCAGGATGCGACGACACTAGTCACCAGGTGTGAAGCGTGTCAGTTCCATTCAAAGAAGCTTCATCAGCCAGCTCAAGCCCTTCAAACCATTCCTCTCTCCTCTCCCTTCTCGGTCTGGGAGCTCGACATACTGGGCCCTTTCCCCCGCGCTGTCGGGGGCTTTGAGTACTTGTACGTTGCAATCCACAAGTTCACAAAGTGGCCGGAGGTGGAGGCAGTGAGGAAGGTCACAGCTCAGTCAGCCGTCAAGTTCTTCAAGGGACTAGTGTGCCATTTTGGTGTACCCAACAGGGTCATCACCGACAACGGCACACAGTTCACAAGCCGCACCTTCATGCAATATATCCAAGACCTCGGCAGCAAAGTCTGTTTCGCTTCCGTTGCTCACCCACGAAGCAATGGTCAAGCTGAGAGGGCAAACGCTGAAGTACTGCGAGGCTTAAGGACCAAGACCTTTGACAGGCTGCAGAAGAGTGGAAGGCGCTGGATTGATGAGTTGCCGACAGTTCTTTGGTCGATCAGGACGACGCCAAATCGAGCCACCGGCCAGACACCCTTTGCCCTGGTATACGGGGCAGAAGCAGTTCTCCCCACTGAACTCATATACGGGTCACCTCGAGTGCTCGCTTATGATGAGCTTGAGCAAGAGCAACTGCGGCAAGATGACGCAATGCTCCTTGAGGAAGATCGTCTTTGGGCGGCTGTGAGAGCAGCACGCTACCAGCAAGCCTTGCGCCGCTACCATAACCGCAAGGTTCATGCCCAAAGCCTTGAGGAAGGCGACCTTGTCCTTCGGCCCGTTCAATCGGCCAAGAATTCCAACAAGTTGACACCAAAGTGGGAAGGCCCTTATCGGGTAATACGAGTCACCAGGCCCGGTGCAGTCCGCCTGGAGACCGAAGATGCCATTCCGGTGAGTAACTCCTGGAACATTGAGCATCTGCGCAAGTTTTACCCGTGAGGCGCGGCTTGCCGGGCCCCCCGGCAAGCCACCTTTTATACAAGCATTGCCGATGATGCATGTAACCCTTTGTACAAAGCCAGGCGCAGACCCTGAGCATAAATGAATGAGGCGCTGGCGCCCTAAGTTATAGCATGCATGCTAGGTAGAGTCTCGTCCTTGGTTAGGGTTGATAGTGCTTAGAGGTGACTAACCCCTAGCTTAGAGGTCGAGTGTGCGTCTCTTTGCCGTTCTTTCGTCTTCTTTGGTTCGCAGGACTCGCAGATATCCTTGCCGGATCACCTGAGGACGAAAAAGAGAAGAGGGACAGACCAGCATCTAGACCCCGACTAGCCAGTATTGCCGGGGGCTGCAAGAGCAAAGATTCACCCACGGCAAACTAGAGTTGCCGGGGGCTACAGCTTCAGATAAGTTCTTCATCCCTTATCATGCATTCCCTTATGGACTGAGGTATGTGAAACCTCGTTTTTTCCTAAAGCTACCGTGCTCCCCTAACTCTAGGCCCTAGGGCTCGTTCCTGGGGCCAGGTTTGGTCGTAGTCGCGGCAGCGAGAGGATGAAACAAGGAGCTAGAACCCGCCTCATCCCTGCCTCCACCAAAGGCGTGTGGAAGGTCGAGCAAAGTAGGGAGATGGCAAGGCCTGTTGCCGGGCAAGGAAATGTTTATCTTGAAGATATCAAGGATTTACTCCTTGTCGTGGGTTCCACCCACAAACAAATGACCCGGCAAGCATCCCTTTTTCATTAAAAACATTCCACTCAGGTACAGTCCATAGGGAATGAAAAACATGAATGATGGGATTACAAGTTTTAAATTCAGCTAAGGCCCGAAGGCTTACAAACTAAAAAGAGATAAGGTGCTCGTAATCCCTTTCTTGTCCCTCTCCTCAGGAGGTAGGTCAAGGAGGCGAAAAGGGCAAAAGGGGCGCCTAGGCGAGCTATGGGTGGCAGAAGACACCAAGAGAACATCTTGGTGGCCGTCCAAAGGCTGGATGGTGATGGCGGCGCCGGAAGCAGAGCTCGAAGACGAGGCGGCAGGACGTCAGGACGCGTCGAAGGCGTCGGTGCCCGCGTACTCCGACTTGACGGCCTTGCCGCCCGCCCTCTTCCTCTTCCGCAGCCTCCCAACGCCAGCCGCCCAAGGAGACGACCCCGAGAAGTTCAGGGAGCCGGCGACGCGGATGATGGGGTCCCCGGTGCCGCGCGGAGCGGCACCCGACACCTAATCGGACCCGTCAGCCTGCCGCCTACTATCCTCGTCGCCGCTGCCGCTGTCCTCCTCGTCACTCCTGCCCGAGGAGGAGTCTTCACTATCAGAAGAGCTCTCCACGCAGCACCTTGCATGGGTCCCAAGGCACCCGAAGACCTTCACGGAGAGAAGGCCACCCTCCATCAGCTTAGAATGGAGAGTGAGCCCCTCCATCAAGCGGTGGATATGGGCAAACGTCTTCCATCCCCGACGGAGATACATCACGTGAGGGGCGAGGAAGTCGACGCGGGCCCGCGTGCCACTGATCCCGCAGCCCCTCATGTGCAGCCACAACGACTCTGGCAGATCCAGCTCCATCTCCCGCGCGAATGGAGTCGGGAGACGAAGGCGACGGCGAGGCAGCCGGCGCAGCCTGACGAAGAACTCGCAAGGGTCATCCCCAACGTGGCCCTCCATGGGGGTAGGAATTGCTGGCAGAGGCGAGGCCGGCGCGCCGCCCCGTCCTCCTCTTCCCCGAGCACCTCGGCCTCACCCACGGCCTCGCCCCCTCCCCCTTCCCCTCGCGGTTGGCTCTGCCACTGCGGGTGCAGGAGAAGGAGGGACGCGTTGTCGAGCGGCGACCCTCGCCGCCACCGTTGAAGGACCAGGATTCCCTCTCTCCGTGGCGGATGGAAGGGGGGAGCAGAAGCTGAAGGAAGGAGGAGATGAAAGAATGCGGGACGCCATCCCCCCCTCCCGCTCTTTATAAAGGAATGAGGTGGGGGCTCGGCCGCCCCACTCAACCAATCAAGACGCGAAAGGCGCAGGGAACTGGGACCGACCCGCCGCCCCAGCCCGCGGCGGCCCGGTTTCCCGCCTCCACCGTTCGCTACCCCAAGTGCATGAGAGCCACGTGGCAGGCATGCAGGACCGAGGCGACCTCTCCCCACCCCGTGATCGTGGAGTGGACGCCTTGAAGACCGCGCCTTGGCCCCATTTAGTAAATGGGCCGCGCCTCCACGCCTCCCTTCGTTTATGGGGAAGACGCGAACCGCCCCCTTTACTATGATGTGACGCATGCATGCAGAGCTCAGCCCCACGCATGCCGCCCACGTCACACACGCCTCCCCACGCCGCGCCACGCGCGGGAAGCATGGGAAGCACAACGCACGAAGAAACTTACCACGGCAAAAACTGCCCCGCCTGCCCGCGCACCGTTTTTGGGCCTAGCCCAATGACGCGATTGCGCTTACGTGTGGCCCAGGCCCCGGGGCTCCTGTCAGTGTAAAAAAAGAGGGGTACACTTTTTGTACCCCTATAACTGTGCACGGGCAGTCTGAGCCACAGGCACCACCACACTGAGCAAGGCAAGGGAGGTGAACCAAGGTAAGGCCGAAGCTCAGGAGAAGCAGAACAACACCAAGACCAAGACCACAAAGAGCAAAGGGGACGAAGCGGACCCCCCCGGCAAGATCCTTGCCGGGAGGCGGTTTTAGCAAACCCAGCAAGACCCTTGCCATGGCAGCTCGCCCCACACCTACGGAGTGAGTCACCCTTGAGTCCACTCCCCCCATGGGGCAAGGATTCGGGAGACATCCCCGTGGTGGTATGCGGATCTTTGTGAAGACATTCAAGATCAGATACACCCTTTAGAAGATGATGATCCTTGGCAGGATCCCAGCCAAGGAGGACCACAAGGCCCCGGCAAGAGCCTTGCCGGGGATGATAGCAGGCGCCACGGCAAGACCCTTGCCGGGGCCCCTGCAAGGCCCTCGCCAAGAACACCCGTAGGGCCACCATCAGGCCCACGCCAGTCAAACCTCCACCGCCGTTCGCATGCAGCTGCCGACCCAACCAGCTGGGCAGGCACCTGCGTGGCGGCATGCGGATCTTCATGGAGACCCACCACTGCGCCACCTCAGCTGCCTGCCTGCCTACATGGCACCGCGGGCACCGCTGTCCAGGGCGCGTGTCGACACGAGAGAGAGCGGCGATGGACGAGACAGGGCTCTCCCCCGTCCCCGATAAAGCAAGGACACCTGGGCAAGACGCATTAAATGCGCCTTGTCATGTAATGCGAGGGATAACCTCACATCACTGTATCCTTTCCACCTCCTGTGTGCCACTGTGGCAACCCCTTTCCTATAAAAGGAGGCCCAAGGCGACCAGTAGGAGGATTCAGCTTTTTGGAGCTCCTCATGCCCCATAGCTAGCTCAAGAACACAGATATACAGTCCACCAAAGCAGGAGTAGGGTTTTACGCATCCTCGCGGCCCAAACCTGGATAAACGAACCGTGTGCTATCTGTTTGATCCGCTCTTCTCACGACCCCGCGCCCCGCAACCGTAGTAGGGATTCTTGTGATCCCATAGGTGTCGTTCCCACCGATAGGAAAAGCCTGCCGTGTTCGCGTCGCACCCCCACACGGTTGGTCCGGCACGCCGCTCAAGGGGGAATGCGTGCTGTGTTGCATTTTCACTTACAAGTGGGAGCGCAGTTGAGCAAACCGACTATCGGCAAACCCCCACCCCGCCCACCGCGCGATGGCTGAGAAAACAGGAGGGAGAAGAGATGGTTGTAGCACGGACTCCAAGAAAATTGGTGTCGGATGGGACTCATGTGGGTGGCGTGTGCCGTACTGCTAGACATGAATGCTAGTTATGGCCCATGCCACCCCACTATATCGAGGTGTTGGTTACGTAGAACAAATTTCCTGGAGTCCGTGCTCAGCCCTCCTCTATCTCTCTTCTCAGCCAGCTAGCAGACGCACGGAGCCCATCGTCTGTTTGCTCATATGTGGTCCCAAATGTCAGTGAAAATGCAAGAGGACCCACTGAACCTGCCATCTTTCACCTTGACGTGCTGGTGATGAAAAACAAATCCAATAAAGATCTTCGGTGGCCGCTTTTGGAGTTACTCAAGAGTAGTAAGATTCTATTTACAATTTAACCCAAGATGCACATCACGTGGCTTCAACTACCACTCTATTTTCTTGCATGACATGACCTGGATGCTGGATGTCCCACGTGTCGGCAAAAGGAGGAAGAACTCAACCAAATCTTCGGTTGTGCTCTCGGATCAGACTGGTTGGGCTAACTTAAAATTTTATTGTGTAGAATGGATGCAATTTTTGGTATTGGGAAGAAGAGTACAATGATAATATTGATAGAGCGCAATTTAGTAGATGTTCTAGCACTTTCAGCTAGGCTAGAGATGAGACTAGTGCACTTGTTGATAGAATAGAGGCTAGACACGTCTACTTCTTTACACTCGAAGAAGAAAGAAGCACGCAAGATCGAGCCTCCGCATATTAACAATGAATGCATCGAGAAGGCACTAATCCAACTTATAGGAGCACTTATGGAAGTTGGATATCTTCTAAAATGTATTCTTGTGGTTCTTGTTTTCTTTGGTCTTGCTTTTCTAGTCAAAATTTTGGTGATGTATTTCCATGTACCAAAAAATCAATGATGAAAAAAAGATATGTGTTTTCAAAGAAAAATGTACGCGGCCGGGATGCGTCCGTGCGTTCGGCGTACGACCATCGCATCCGAGAAATGGCCCAGACACGTCCCCATTGCCCTACCCAAACGGACAGACTCCGGGCAAAACGGAGGTCCGTTTGGGGTCGTGCGTTGGAGTTGGCCTTACAAGTGGGACCGCAGTTGACGAAACCAACTATCGTCAAACCCCCACCTCGCCCGTCGTGCGATGGCTGAGTTAGAGAAACGACGAGGTTGAGGAGATTGCTGTAGCATGGACTCCAAGAAATATGGTGTCAGATGGAAGTCGTGCTGGTGGCGTGTGCCGTACTCCTGGACATGAATGCTTGTTCTGGCCCATGCCACCCTACTACTCCTACTACTTATAGTAGTAGTATCGAGGATTCGAGGTGCTGATTACGTACAGCGAACAAATTAACATATGGCCCACCTCACACTGTGGCCAAATTTCCTGGAGTCTGTGCTAGGTTAAAAAGTATTCTTTGTGAGGATGGGTGGCTGGTCTCAAGTTTAAAACTTGTTCTATTACGCACGTAGACGTAGAGATAGTGCAGCATGTGAAGCTAGTACAAATAGTGTACTATTGTTGATTGGCCTCATCCGATAACCTGTTATAATGCACGTACAATTATGTATTCGGAAAATATTTTTTGCCTCGTTGCAACACCCACTCAGAGAAGCGACTCGAAAGCCATTCATAAATTTAGTAAGTTTATTCCACAGGCATATCATTTTATTACATACAACAGGTCATCAACCCACAACGACAACGAGGATACATTATAAATACTAAAGTTTTCATCACACAACAAATAACAAGCAATGAAATGAACTTCAACTCAACCAATCCTCGACGTTGGAAACGCATGCTTTGAACCACAAGCGATTTTCTGGGAAGAGCCAGCTACTGTCAATCTTGAGACCAACACATGACTGATCATCCAGGCTGAATCGGCCTACTATATCACGACCAGGGTAGGGAACCACCGCAATGTCCGACGTATAGATATAGTTGCTTCTCATAAATGGTAGTAACGTTGTGTCAACAGTAGTTGGATCGCCTTTCACCATCATTGGATAGTTTTGTCCAAGGAAGAGCGAGTTTGCTCCAATACTGTACCAGGGAGAAGGTGTTGGCGCTAGCACACTAGTATCCATCCCGAATACCATGCAACGGGTGTTGGAATAGGTCCGGAGAGTGCGACCATGGGAGACAACACCTGCTCCCTCAGTAGTAACATCAACAGTGGGCTGTATACAGACAAGAAGGGGTGATCCATCAGAATTAGTTGCCAGCCGCCAGTGAGCATATGGGCCCTGCTCGTCCTCATGCTCATGATCATCACCATCGTCATCTCCCCCTTGGTTATAAAAATTTTCAAGTATAGGTGGTGGAATGTTCACAGGACCTTGGAAACACAAGAAGAAGGTTAATTAGTAGAGAAGGGAAACTTGCTAACTCGGATGCATGTGGATGAAACAATTATAATTATGGTGGAAGACAAACATACCGAAACTACGAGGATCCCATGCAAAAACAGTGGCACGAGTGGTGGAAGCAAACACAAGACCCTCGTATTCAATTGCATCACAGTACACATCCGTGTATAGAAACTGATTTTTGAGCAATATCCATCCAGTCAAACCACGAAGGACGGCAACAAGCTTGTCGAAGATAGCAACAACTTGATAGTTCTTGTAATTCCAAGAGCGGTTGGGAACTCGAGAAATTGCTACCTTCCGTAGACGACAGTCACCATGATCGTATTTGAACGTATGTAGATCATCTGTGTGCTCAACCTCAGGGTACTCGGAGATTTTTGGAAGTGGAATCCGCTGACGAGTGTACACATTCACAATTTCCCACTCGCAATTGTACCCAATATAAACAACCTAATCTCCATTTGCGCTAGCCCAGGCCTTACCTGAAGTGATGGCATCTTGACATCACACGTATTGTTATCAAGCGGCATCAACTTGCACAAGGCGAGGCCTCTGTCGTCCGCGCCCATGCGAACAGGCTTATAGAGAAGAAGATAAGGGAGATCAAACCGCTCCTGGACCCTTGGGTTCCTTGTAATGATGTTATTAGTTGAGTCGAGAATGGTCTTGAACGAACCTACCATGCTAGCCGAGGTGATGACGTCGCACCGATCAATGAGTTCCCCCACCATGTCATCTTTCAGATCGGGGCAAGAATAATGAGGTCGTTTCCAGCTTGTTCCCTCCATGGAGAAGACGATCGAACAATGGCAGAAGGAAGGGTGAAGGCAAATGGAGGAGGGAGGAAGAGCGTGCGACAACAGTTCCAAATCGAGAGGGAAAGGCGAAGAGTCAGTGGACGGTTGCCAGTTTGCCACTATACACGAAGAGGCGCCCCGGCCTACACGTCCTTTCTGAAATTGTACAAAAGGACCCACCGTCGTCTCACTGACATGTGGGACCACATGTCAACGAAACATGGTGTGTAATTTCTCATGCAAAATGCGATCTCGCTGCGTTGGCCCGAGGTGCCGCATTAGTTATCGAACTTTATTTTTTTAACATACAATCTGAGTGGATTGCTCCTGTGGTCATCACACGTGAGCAGATATATAGGTGGGCTAGGTGGGCAGGCGGCAACAATCTAAGTGCTAAAAGAGTTGATCTCGAAAAAAGAGTTGATACAATGCTTGGTTTTGTTTGGATTTTCCAACTATGACCATTGGATAGAGGGAATCAATGGCTTATGTTCAAAGTTATTCTCATACTATAGAATGGTATAGGAACGTGGCGAGATTTGGTTGATTTTATATCGCTAAATAATATAAAATATTATGAGTGCAGACGCTCCACCCTGAGGTTTGTAGCTCCTTCTCGGTCGTCGGGAATCTATGTTCTTCCACTATTTCGTTTAAGACATGAGCTTTGTTCATCTTGTTGCCGACACGCAGGACATCTATATGCCTCCATTTTACAAAATCATACTATATGCCTCCATGACACGTGGGACATCTAGCATCAAGGTGGCGTGTCATGCAAGAAAATGGAGATATGCAATGCGTCAGTGAGTCGAGCACTTCGATGGCACCTAGTACTACGCAATATTTTTTCTCCTCGATGGCACGTGAATAGTGCACGTACTCAGTGACAGAGCACGGGGTGGTAGCCATGGACATGGTCAGCCCTTTTTGAAGAGAGTACTAATAAATACGTAACTTTGATGTGTCCCGTCAACTCGCAGAACGACGAGAAGCTTGCTTACTACGCCTTCTCCCTCGCCAACGCGTGTGCGGTGGCTCGCAGCACGAGGAGAAACTTTTGCTTACAGGCAGTGGACGTGCAATAGTTCATTTGGTGTCAGATTGCCAGAAGTAGTACAGTACCATCATTATTGTTCGACTTCCGGAAGAGGAGAAGAGCCAAGCGCAAGGTCACCTACTAACCTAGTACAGTACTACTACAGCCAAAGTTGGTCCACCTTTTTAGAGCATCGTTAATTAATATAGGCGGCTCTTGCAGCGGCACATCATTTAGAGCAAGTACTCTCTTCGTAGGATCAAAGGAAGTGAAACAAAAGTTGGAGTGCATGCTAGAGTGCCAATTAAAACATGATTACATAGGAAAAAATCCTATAGCATTCTATCCTATGAATCAAACGACCGATGTAGGAAAATTATGAGGGGTTTCTCTCCAACAGTGTTCCTCGGCTCACACCTAGCATGACGGTGGTCAAACTTGGAGTCATTCATCTGGTACACGTGGCATCTCAGATCTTGTACTCCAATATTAGGTTGGCTCTATGTGATGTGGCAACTTCATATACTAACCGGATGTTGCCAATACTACTATGGTACTCACACTCCAAGAAGTGACTCGAAAACCATTCATAAATTGAGTCTATGACACACATTTGCAAATGTACCATTCATTACAAACAAGTCATCAACACACAACGACAACGATGATACATGTTGGATTATAGATTATTTCCAACAAAACATTCTAGTAAATACTGAAGTTTTCATCACACAACAAATAACAAGCAATGAAATGAACTTCCACTCAACCAATCCTTGGCGTTGGAAACGCTTGCCTTGAACCATAGGTGCTCTGGGAAGGGCCAGCTATTGTCAATATCGAGAGCAACGCAGGACTGATCATCTAGGCTGAAGCGGCATATATCAGGAGCAGGGTAGGGAACCACCGCAATGTCCGAGGAATAGATATAGTTGCTTCTCATAAATGGTAGTAACGTTGTGTCAACAGCAGCTGGATGGCCTTTAACCATCATTGGATAGTTTGGTCCAAGGAAGAGCGAGTTTGCTCCAAGACTACCAATACTATACCAGGGAGAAGGTGTTGGTGCTAGCACACTAGTATCCATCCCAAATACCCTACAACGGGTGTTGGAATAGGTTCGGAGAGGGCAACCATGGGAGACAACACCTGCTACCTTGGTAGTAACAATCACAGTGCACTGTATACAGACAAGAAGAGGTGATCCATCGGAATTAGTTGCCAGGCGCCACTGAGTATATAAGTTCTGCTCATCCTCATGCTCGTGATCATCACCATCGTCATATCCCCATTGGTTATAAATTTTTTCAAGTATAGGTGGTGGAATGTTCACACGACCTTGGAAACACAAGAAGAAGGTTAATTAGTAAAGGGAAACTTGCTAACCCGTATGCATGTGTATGAAACATTTATAATTACGGTGGAAGACAAACGTACCGAAACTACGAGGATCCCATGCAAAAACAGTGCCACGAGTGGTGGCAGCAAACACAAGACCCTCGTATTCAATTGCATCACAGTACTCATCCGTGTACGGAAACTGATTTTTGAGCAATATCCATCCAGTCGAACCACGAAGGACGGCAACAATCTTGTCGAAGTGTAACACCCCGGATATGATTTACCTAATATGTAATCCAACTCTTGCCGTTTCCGGCCTTAAGTTATTTTATTTTCTCGGGTTTGGGTTTTTGTCTCCGTGTGTTGTTATCGTTGTCATGCATCTCATATCATGTCATCATGTGCATTGCATTTGCATACGTGTTCATCTCATGCATCCGAGCATTTTCCCCGTTGTCCGTTTTGCATTCCGGCGCTCCGTTCTCCTCCGGTGGTCATTTCTACCTTTCTTTCGTGTGTGGGGGGTTAAACATTTCCGGATTGGACCGAGACTTGCCAAGCGGCCTTGGTTTACTACCGGTAGACCGCCTGTCAAGTTTCGTACCATTTGGACTTCGTTTGATGCTCCAACGGTTAACCGAGGGACCGAAAAGGCATCGTGTGTGTTGCAGCCCAACACCCCTCCATTTTGGACCAAAACCCACCAAAACCCTCTCCATCATCTAGAGCGTTCGATCACGATCGCGTGGCCAAAAACCGCACCTCATTTGGACTCTCCTAGCTCCTCCTATGCCTATAAATAGGTCTTCCCCCGAAATCCTCGCGCAAACCCTAGCCCCCTCTCTCCCCTCACCCGCCGGACATCTTCCCACCGACGGACGTGTCCGCCCGCCGTGTCCGCCGCAACATGGCAGTCGCCCATACGCCGCGCCTCGCGCCCACATCGCCACTACACGCCGCCGCGCCGGCCCGCCCGGGCCCAGGCAGGGCCCTCCCGGCCCGGCAGCACCGCGCGCGCCCCGCGCCTCGTCTTCTCCGCGGCCGAGTCGCCTCGCCAGCCGGCGCCGCTGCCTGCCATTGCCGTCCGCCGCCGGAGTCCCAAGTCCCACGACCGGAGCCCCAAGTCTGGCGTCCCGCGCCGCTAAGCGCGCCGGCGAGCGCCGCCGCGTCCGCGCTCCTCGACGTCCGCGCCAGATCCGGCGACTCCGACCCCTCCGGCGAGCTTCCTCCCTCCGGTGAACAGTGATCCCGGCGATCCTCGTTTTGCGTGCTCCGGCGAGATCCGATCTGGATCTGGAAACCCTAGGGGTTGACCCTTGTTTTTCTCCTAAGTCTTCAGTTTATTTAGCTATGTTCATCGTGTCGTAACTTTGCATCCATAGATCCATTTTGGGCATATAGCATATCAAAATGTTCGTCTCAGAGAGCACATCATTTCATCTCATGGCATCATTTTCATTTGAGTTCATCTTGATGCCCGAAATGCTGTTGGAAGAGTGCTATTTGAGATAATTGTCAGATCTGCTGCTCCAATTAGATATTTGTCATTTTTGCCATGATTATTGTGTGCACGATATGCCCCTGAGCTCTACATGAGTTTTGTTATATGCTTTTCCATCTATCCAGAGGTGCAACCCATGTATTTTTGTGATGTGTGTGGTGACTAGCACAAGCTTGCAAAGTGGAGCATTCGTTAATGCTGATTTCAGGGACTTAGCAATTCCACTAAGTCCTTGATCTGTTTATTTCATTATGCCATATGTTCATGTTGTTTCCTAGTGATCCATGCCTCTTTTGAGGATGATCAGTAAGGATGTTTTGTTAATCTTGTAGTGCTCTATCCATCCATGCCTTTGTTTGCAATTATGGAGCACCCTAGCTTGAGTCAATCGAGCTCTACTTTTGCTATTTCGTTTAGCGATTTTGCCGAGGATGTTGTAGTTGATCCGTGCATGCTATGTTATTGTTCTTGCCATGTCTAGCTTGTATAATGTGTATTCTTGATGGGCGTATGCTTAGATTGTTATGACATGCTCTGTAGTGAGTGCATCGAGCTCGTAAACATGTCTACTTGATATCTGTTTTGCATGCTCCAGTTTCTCACTAAGTCTGAGAACTGATTATGTTTTTGCCATGTTCACATGCTTGCAAATGTATTTTTATGATCCCTTTTGGCTCAAGGTCACTAAGGGAATTTTGTTAAGCTCTTTGAGTTGCTCCATGCCATGCTTTACTTTTCCATGTTCAGGTCCTGTAGCATATAGTTTTCATGCTCGAAAGTGTGCTACCTGATCTGAGATTCCAGACAAGTGTTAATTTCACTAAATCTAAAATCTGTTTACCAAATGCATTTTTGCCATGCTTGTTGGAACCTGTTAATGGATGAATTGACCGTAGCTCAGTGTTCATCTTTCCTTAAGCATTATGAATGGATCCCTGCCATGTATTTTGTTGCCATGTTTGAGTATTGTAGCATGTTCATGTTGTTGCATTTAGATGGCTACTTGCTGTATATCGCAGTCCGGTGCCATATTTGAATTGCTTGCCATTTCCAAACCGTGACTTCGATTCCGACGTTCTTTATATCGTTTTCAAGTGATTTCATCTCACCTTTCCAGTGGCACACTTGGATTTCCATGTTGAGGCCAGGTTCATGCATTCCTTGTCAAATCTTGCATATGCATCGCATATCGCATCCCGCATAGCATACCATGTCTGCATCATGTTGTTTGAGTTTGCACGTCGTTGATTGTGTTCCATTTGCTTGTTTTGTCTTGTTTGGGTAGAGCCGGGAGACGAGTTCGCTAATGAGGAGCCCATTGAGTTTGCTTTCAAGGATCCAGTCAACTCTGACAATTGTGCAGGCAAGATGATCATACCCTCAAAATCACTTCTATCTTTGCTTTGCTAGATGCTCGCTCTTTTGCTATGCCTATGCTACGATGCCTACCACTTGCTTATCATGCCTCCCAAATTGCCATGTCAAACCTCTAACCCACCATGTCCTAGCAAACCGTTGATTGGATATGTTACCGCTTTGCTCAGCCCCTCTTATAGCGTTGCTAGTTGCAGGTGAAGATTGGAGACTGTTCCTTGTTGGAACATTATTTACTTGTTGGGATATCATTATATTGCCTTGTTCTCTTAATGCATCTTAATGCATCTATATACTTGGTAAAGGGTGGAAGGCTCGGCCTCTCGCCTAGTGTTTTGTTCCACTCTTGCCGCCCTAGTTTCCGTCATATCGGTGTTATGTTCCCGGATTTTGCGTTCCTTACGCGGTTGGGTTATAATGGGAACCCCTTGATAGTTCGCCTTGATTAAAGCTTTTCCAGCAATGCCCAACCTTGGTTTTACCATTTCGCCACCTAGCCTCTTTCCCTTGGGTTTCCGGAGCCCGAGGGTCATCTTATTTTAACCCCCCCGGGCCAGTGCTCCTCTGAGTGTTGGTCCAACCGAGCGATGTCCGGGGCTACCAGGGGCAACTCTGGGCTGGCCTACCGACGTCTGGCTCATCTGAGTGTGCCCTGAGAACGAGATATGTGCAGATCCTATCGGGATTTGTCGGCACATTCGGGCGGTGTTGCTGGATTTTTTAACTTGTCGAAGTGTCTTGTAGAACCGGGATACCGAGTCTGATCGAATGTCTCGGGAGGAGGTCTATTCCTTCGTTGACCGTGAGAGCTTGTCATGGGCTAAGTTGGGACTCCCCTGCAGGGATTTGAACTTTCGAAAGCCGTGCCCGTGGTTATGGGCAGATGGGAATTTGTTAATGTCCGGTTGTAGATAACTTGAACCTTAACTTAATTAAAATGAATCAACTGTGTGAGTTACCGTGATGGTCTCTTCTCGGTGGAGTCCGGGAAGCGAACACGGTGTTGGAGTAATGCTTGCCGCAGGTTGCTTTCTAGTTTCTCGTTCACGCTTTGCCTCCTCTTCTCGCTCTCTTTTGCGTTTTGCGAATAGGTTAGCCACCATATATGCTAGTCGCTTGCTGCAGCTCCACATATTTACCTTGCCTTACCTATAAGCTTAAATAGTCTTGATCGCGAGGGTGCGAGATTGCTGAGTCCCTGTGGCTCACAGATTACTTCCAACCCAGATGCAGGGCCTGATGACTCCGTTCCAGATGACGCGCTTGAGCTCAAGTGGGAGTTCGACGAGGACTCACGCCGTTACTATGTGTCTTTCCCTGATGATCAGTAGTGGTGCCTAGTTGGGGCGATCGGGACTGTGTCGCATGTTGGGTTTATCTTTTATTTTGGCGCCGTAGTCAGGCCATGAGTGATTGGTTGATGTAATGCTATTTATGTACTTTGATTGACGTGGCGAGTGTAAGCCAACTATGTATCTCCCCTTTTATTATCTATATTACATGGGATGTTGTGAAGATTGCCTAACTTGCGACATTGCTTTCAATGCGGTTATGCCTCTAAGTCGTGCCTCGACACGTAGGAGATATAGCCGCATCGAGGGCGTTACAAGTTGGTAATCAGAGCCTTCCCTGACCTTAGGAGCCCCCATTGCTTGATCGTTTTTAGCGGCCGAGTTGTGTCTAGAAAAATGTTTTGAGTCATTTAGGGATTATATATCGGAGAGTTTAGGAATTCTTTTTACTCCCCAGTCTACTCATCGCTCTGGTAAGGCATCCTGACGTAGAGTTTTGACTCTTCTCTTCTCAAATTTCACTAAATTTTTTTAGGATCACGCGGGTATCTTGGAATCATTCCGATGGTTTTGTGACGAGAACATTGTTCTTGGTGCCTCCTATCTTTAGGGGTTATGGCAGTGTCTCGAGGAGTTGAGCTCCGAGGTGTTGTCGTCACAATTTTATCGTTGCAGTTCTGGAATACCTGAGTTTAGTACGCCGACATCGAAAATCTCTTTTATGCAGTTCGTTGGTGAGATAACCTCGACGCCACCCAGTACTGGGGCGGGAGTTCAGGAGTATTGCCATAACTTGCATAACGGATGCTTTTCGAAGGTTGAGGTACATGGTTTCCGAAGTTTTTTCTCGGTTATGTGTTGAAGGATGGATACAGCTGGATGTAGGATTTGCTAGATTTGGGTGAGATATTATGCTTCCCCTGTATCCCCAACACCTGATTGCATAACCGGAAAGGTTCGGGAGTTTCATAGGTGGGAATTCTTGTAGCTTTAGTTCTTCTTCCACGGATATTTGGTTTGAGATTGGGATTTCTTACTGAGTATTCGTTCTTGATCCGTACCTTGTTGATTTATTCCTCTACCTAAATTCTAAGTGGCTTCTCAATTTATGGATATGTGACCATTTCAAGTGGAATGCATTCGTTCATTTTGTTCGGATGTGAAGACTATATGTTGCAATTTCAACCTGTTGGATTCAGCTTCATTTTATCTGTCAATGTGCTAACGGTTGTCACCCTCTTCAGGATGGCTCCCGCTAAGAGCAGCAATCAAAATCAGAATCAGAATCAAGATCCGCCACCACCTCCACCTCCTTCGGAGGCATGGCAAGCTGTGATGGCCCCAACCAATGCAAACACACAGTTGATCATGCAAATTCTTCAAGAGCGCAATCAAGCGAATCAAGGCAACCAAGGCAACAATCAAAATCACTTTGCTACACTCAACCAGTTCCTTGCAAATCAGCCAAAGACTTTCAGCAATTGTGTTGAGGCAACTGATGCTGACGATTGGCTCGTGGATCTGTGCAAGCATTTCAAGTGCAGTAACGTCAGGCCTGAGGACTTCATCAAGTTCGCTTCCTTCCAACTCAAAGACCAAGCTGCAGAATGGTTCCAGCAGTACAAGGATTCCAGAGGAGGCCGTGTGATTACCTGGGATGAATTCCGTCAAGATTTCAAAGCTCATCATATTCCCCAGAGCGTGGTTGAAAGCAAGCGTGAGGAATTCCGCAACCTGAAGCAAGGCTCTTTGTCTGTCTATGACTACAACAAGTTGTTTCAGAAGCTCGCCCGCTTTGCTAAGCAGGACGTCCCTGATGAGAAGAGCATGATATACCAGTTCAGGGGTGGTCTCAGAGAAGAAATCCAGCTAGCTCTTGTTCTCTTTGAGCCCTTGAGGTACGATGAGTTCTACAACATGGCATTGAAGCAAGAGGCCGCTCAACTGAGGTGTGATGCGTCCAAGAAGCGAGTCAGAGATGCTACTCCTTCTTCCTCTACTCAAGTGGCCAAGCAGCAGAAGTATTGGCTTCCTCCTCCTCCGTTCCGTCAGCCGTACCAAAAGAGAAATGGTGGCAGTGAATCTTCCCACCCACCCAACCCTGGCTTTCAGAACAAGACTTCGTCTCAAGCTCCACGATCGAGTGCTCCGTATCACCGTCCGCTTTCAGAGGTCACATGCAACAAGTGCCAACAGAAGGGTCACTATGCCAACAAGTGCTTCAATCAGAGGCGTCTTCCTCCTCCTCCTGTGAGATCGGCAAGTACAGTTGTGGTCAAGCATAACCCCAAGTCTGCAAAGGTCAACTTGATGAATGCAGCTCAAGCAGAGGACTCGTCAGATGTCATCACGGGTAACCTTCCTGTTAACGATATTCCTGCAAAAGTTCTTTTTGACACTGGTGCATCGCATTGTTTCATCTCGAGACCATTTGTTTCTAAGCATGAGTTGCCTTTACAAGATTTGCCTAGTCAGTTATCTATTGTTTCTCCGGGTAAATTCATGAATGCAAGCGCTATGCCCCGGATGTTACTATCACGTTGGGCGACTACAAGTTTCTTTCTTCTCCGATGGTTCTTGGCAACTCGGATATTCATCTTATTCTCGGAATGGATTGGCTTTCTAAGCACAAGGCGCATCTTGATTGTGCAGCCAGGCAGATTCAATTGACTCATTCGTCTGAGGATGTAATTGTCTTTGCCACTCGTGATGATACCATCTGTCTGTTTTCTCTCAATGAGAAGGGTGAACTGGATGCTATCTCGCAGATTCCAGTCGTTTGCGAATATCAAGACGTCTTTCCAGAAGAGCTTCCAGGAATGCCTCCGCACCGGCCAGTTGAATTCGTCATCGATCTTGAGCCTGGCACGGAACCAGTGTGCAAGCGTCCTTACAAGCTCAGACCTGAAGAGTTGAAGGAGCTGAAGAAGCAACTTGATATTCAAGAGAGAATGGGTCTCATCCGACCTAGTTATTCTCCGTGGGGTTGTGGTGTTCTTTTTGTGAAGAAGAAGGATGGAACGGACCGACTTTGTGTTGATTACCGTCCATTGAACAAGAAGACCATCAAGAACAAATACCCACTTCCCAACATCAACGAGCTGTTCGAACAACTCAAAGGTGCCCAAGTATTCTCCAAGCTTGATCTCCGTATGGGTTATCATCATATTCGAATCCGTGAGCAAGATATTCCCAAGACGGCTTTCAGGACAAGCTTTGGTTCATATGAATACACTGTCATGTCTTTTGGCCTCGTCAACGCTCCTCCGACTTTCTCTCGCATGATGAACTTCATCTTCAACGCCTACACCAATGACTTTGTTTTGGTCTATCTCGACGACATTCTGGTCTTTTCGAAGAACAAGGAAGATCATGCCAAGCACTTGCGTTTGGTACTCAATAAGCTGAGGGAACACCAGTTCTACGCCAAGTTCTCCAAGTGCGAATTTTGGCTCGATGAGGTTCTTTATCTTGGTCATATCATCTCTGCCAAGGGCATTGCGGTGAATCCTGAGAAGGTGTCTGCAATTGTGAATTGGGAACCACCTTAGAACGTGAAGCAACTCCATAGCTTCCTCGGTCTCGCAAGCTACTGTCGAAGATTCATTGAAAACTTTTCTAAGATCGCAAAGCCTCTCTCAAATCTTCTCCAGAAGCACGTCAAGTACGTTTGGTCTCCGGAATGTGACATCGCTTTCAACACCTTGAAAGAGAAATTGGTCACTGCTCCAGTTCTGACTCCTCCTGATGAATCCAAACCGTACGAGGTCTTTTGTGATGCCTCTCTCCAAGGTCTCGGTGCAGTGTTGATGCAAGAAAAGAAAGTTGTGGCTTATACCTCTCGCCAGTTGAAGCCTAACGAGAAGAACTACCCCACTCATGACCTCGAGTTGGCGGCAGTTGTGCATGCTCTTTTGACTTGGAGACATCTCTTATTGGGAAGAAAAGTGGACATTTTCACTGATCACAAGAGTCTCAAGTACATCTTCACTCAGCCTAATCTCAACCTCAGGCAGACTCGATGGGTCGAAATGATTCAAGAGTATAATCCGAGTATCGAGTATACTCCAGGCAAGGCCAATGTGATTGCTGACGCATTGAGCAGAAAGGGTTATTGCAACAGCTTGATTCTCAAGCCTTATCAACCCGAGCTTTGTGAAGCTTTCCGCAAACTTAATCTGCAAGTTGTTCCTCAAGGTTTCCTCCCCAACCTTCAAGTCTCTCCTACCTTGGAAGACCAGATTCGCCAAGCTCAGCTTCTTGATGCTATGGTGAAAAAGGTGAAGATTGGGATTGCCAAGAGTCAACCCAAGTACAAGTGCTACCGCCTTGATGACAAGGATACTCTCTTCTTCGAGGATCGTATTGTTGTGCCCAAAGGTGACCTTCGTAAAGTAATCATGAACGAGGCTCACAATTCTCTCCTCTCCATCCACCCTGGGAGTACGAAGATGTATCAGGACCTCAAGCAGGCTTATTGGTGGACTCGAATGAAGCGCGAGATTGCTCAGTTCATGAATGAGTGTGATGTCTGCAGAAGAGTGAAGGCAGAACACCAAAGGCCAGCTGGTCTCCTCCAACCTCTTGCCATTCCAGAATGGAAGTTTGACCACATTGAGATGGACTTCGTGACTGGGTTTCCAAAGTCCAAGCGTGGCAATGATGCTATATTCGTTGTCATCGAAAAACTCACTAAAGTGGATCATTTTCTGCCTATCAAAGAGTATCACGGCGGCTCAATTGGCGGAACTCTATACCTCTTGGATTGTCTCTTTGCACGGTATTCCACAAGTGATCTCTTCAGACCGTGGCAGCATCTTTACCTCCAAGTTTTGGGATTCTTTTCAGAAGGCCATGGGAACCAACATCCACTTCAGCACAGCTTTCCATCCTCAAACTAGCGGTCAAGTCAAGCGTGTCAACCAGATTCTTGAAGATATGCTCAGGGCTTGTGTGATCTCCTTCGGCTTGAAATGGGAGGATTGTCTTCCATATGCTGAATTCTCCTACAACAACAGTTTTCAAGCAAGTTCAGGCAAGGCCCCATTCGAAATTCTGTATGGCAGGAAGTGCCGTACCCCTCTCAACTGGTCTGAAACCAGTGAACGTCAGCTTCTCGGTAATGACTTAATCACAGAGGCAGAGGAAATGTGCAAAGTCATTCGAGATAACCTCAAAGCAGCCCAATCCCGCCAGAAGAGCTACTATGATAGTAAGCACCGTGATTTGGCTTTCGAGATCGGAGATCATGTTTACCTCCGTGTCTCTCCAATGAAAGGTACTCGTTGCTTCGGTATCAAAGGGAAGCTTGCCCCTAGATACGTGGGACCTTTCAAGATCGTCAGCAAGAGAGGCGATCTCGCCTATCAACTCGAGCTTCCTTCAAACTTTGCAAATGTGCATGACGTGTTCCATGTCTCTCAGCTCCGAAAGTGCTTCAAGACTCCTGACCGCACCATCAACTTCGAAGACATTGAGCTCCAAGAATATCTCTCTTATCGTGAGCACCCCGTTGCTATTCTTGAAGAGACTGAACGCAAGACTCGCAACAAGTCAATCAAATTCCTCAAAGTCAAGTGGTCACACCATTCCGACCATGAAGCCACCTGGGAACGCGAGGATCACCTCCGTTCTGAATACCCGGCGTTCTTTCATTCCTAGATCTCAGGACGAGATCCTCTCGTAGTGGTGGAGTGTTGTAACACCTCGGATATGATTTACCTAATATGTAATCCAACTCTTGCCGTTTCCGGCCTTAAGTTATTTTATTTTCTCGGGTTCGGGTTTTTGTCTCCGTGTGTTGTTGTCGTTGTCATGCATCTCATATCATGTCATCATGTGCATTGCATTTGCATACGTGTTCGTCTCATGCATCCGAGCATTTTCCCCGTTGTCCGTTTTGCATTCCGGCGCTCCGTTCTCCTCCAGTGGTCATTTCTACCTTTCTTTCGTGCGTGGGGGGTTAAACATTTCCGAATTGGACCGAGACTTGCCAAGCGGCCTTGGTTTACTACCGGTAGACCGCCTGTCAAGTTTCGTACCATTTGGACTTCGTTTGATGCTCCAACGGTTAACCGAGGGACCGAAAAGGCATCGTGTGTGTTGCAGCCCAACACCCCTCCATTTTGGCCCAAAACCCACCAAAACCCTCTCCATCATCTAGAGCGTTCGATCACGATCGCGTGGCCGAAAACCGCACCTCATTTGGACTCTCCTAGCTCCTCCTATGCCTATAAATAGGTCTTCCCCCGAAATCCTCGCGCAAACCCTAGCCCCCTCTCTCCCCTCACCCGCCGGACATCTTCCCACCGACGGACGTGTCCGCCCGCCATGTCCGCCGCAACATGGCAGTCGCCCATACGCCGCGCCTCGCGCCCACATCGCCACTGCACGCCGCCGCGCCGGCCCGCCCGGGCCCAGGCGGGGCCCTCCCGGCCCAGCAGCACCGCGCGCGCCCCGCGCCTCGTCTTCTCCGCGGCCGAGTCGCCTCGCCAGCCGGCGCCGCCGCCCGCCATTGCCGTCCGCCGCCGGAGTCCCAAGTCCCACGACCGGAGCCCCAAGTCCGGCGTCCCGCGCCGCTAAGCGCGCTGGCGAGCCGCCGCGTCCGCGCTCCTCGACGTCCGCGCCAGATCCGGCGACTCCGACCCCTCCGGCGAGCTTCCTCCCTCCGGTGAACAGTGATCCCGGCGATCCTCGTTTTGCGTGCTCCGGTGAGATCCGATCTGGATCTGGAAACCCTAGGGGTTGACCCTTGTTTTTCTCCCAAGTCTTCAGTTTATTTAGCTATGTTCATCGTGTCGTAACTTTGCATCCGTAGATCCATTTTGGGCATATAGCATATCAAAATGTTCGTCTCAGAGAGCACATCATTTCATCTGAGGGCATCATTTTCATTTGAGTTCATCTTGATGCCCGAAATGCTGTTGGAAGAGTGCTATTTGAGATAATTGTCAGATCTGCTGCTCCAATTATATATTTGTCATTTTTGCCATGATTATTGTGTGCACGATATGCCCCTGAGCTCTACATGAGTTTTGTTATATGCTTTGCCATCTATCCAGAGGTGCAACCCATGTATTTTTGTGATGTGTGTGGTGACTAGCACAAGCTTGCAAAGTGGAGCATTCGTTAATGCTGATTTCAGGGACTTAACAATTCCACTAAGTCCTTGATCTGTTTATTTCATTATGCCATATGTTCATGTTGTTTCCTAGTGATCCATGCCTCTTTTGAGGATGATCAGTAAGGATGTTTTGTTAATATTGTAGTGCTCTATCCATCCATGCATTTGTTTGCAATTATGGAGCACCCTAGCTTGAGTCAATCAAGCTCTACTTTTGCTATTTCGTGAATCTGGGCAGATTGTCTACTCGTTAGTGATTTTGCCGAGGATGTTGTAGTTGATCCGTGCATGCTATGTTATTGTTCTTGCCATGTCTAGCTTGTATAATGTGTATTCTTGATGTGTGTATGCTTAGATTGTCATGACATGCCCTGTAGTGAGTGCATCGAGCTCGTAAACATGTCTACTTGATATCTGTTTTGCATGCTCCAGTTTCTCACTAAGTTTGAGAACTGATTATGTTGTTGCCATGTTCACATGCTTGCAAATGTATTTTTCTGATCCCTTTTGGCTCAAGGTCACTAAGGGACTTTTTTTAAGCTCTTTGAGTAGCTCCATGCCATGCTTTACTTTGCCATGTTCAGGTCCTGTAGCATATAGTTTTCATGCTCCAAAGTGTGCTACCTGATCTGAGATTCCAGACAAGTGTTAATTTCACTAAGTCTGAAATCTGTTTACCAAATGCATTTTTGCCATGCTTGTTGGAACCTGTTAATGGATGAATTGACCGTAGCTCAGTGTTCATCTTTTGTTAAGCATCATGAATGAATCCCTGCCATGTATTTTGTTGCCATGTTTGAGTGCTGTAGCATGTTCATCTTGTTGCATTTAGATGTCTACTTGCTGTATATCGCAGACCGGTGCCATATTTGAATTGCTTGCCGTTTCCAAACCGTGACTCCGATTCCGGCGTTCTTTATATCATTTTCAAGCGATTTCATCTCACCTTTCCAGTGGCACACTTGGATTTCCATGTTGAGGCCAGGTTCATGCATTCCTTGTCAAATCTTGCATATGCATCGCATATCGCATCCCGCATAGCATACCATGTCTGCATCATATTGTTTGAGTTTGCACGTGGTTGATTGTGTTCCGTTTGCTTGTTTTGTCTTGTTTGGGTAGAGCCAGGAGACGAGTTCGCTAACGAGGAGCCCGTTGAGTTTGCTTTCAAGGATCCAGTCAACTCTGACAATTGTGCAGGCAAGATGATCATACCCTCAAAATCACTTCTATCTTTGCTTTGCTAGATGCTCGCTCTTTTGCTATGCCTATGCTACGATGCCTACCACTTGCTTATCATGCCTCCCAAATTGCCATGTCAAACCTCTAACCCACCATGTCCTAGCAAACCGTTGATTGGATATGTTACCGCTTTGCTCAGCCCCTCTTATAGCGTTGCTAGTTGCAGGTGAAGATTGGAGACTGTTCCTTGTTGGAACATTATTTACTTGTTGGGATATCATTATATTGCCTTGTTCTCTTAATGCATCTATATACTTGGAAAAGGGTGGAAGGCTCGGCCTCTCGCCTAGTGTTTTGTTCCACTCTTGCCGCCCTAGTTTCCGTCATATCGGTGTTATGTTCCCGGATTTTGCGTTCCTTACGCGGTTGGGTTATAATGGGAACCCCTTGATAGTTCGCCTTGATTAAAGCTTTTCCAGCAATGCCCAACCTTGGTTTTACCATTTGCCACCTAGCCTCTTTTCCCTTGGGTTTCCGGAGCCCGAGGGTCATCTTATTTTAAACCCCCCCCCGGGCCAGTGCTCCTCTGAGTGTTGGTCCAACCGAGCGATGTCCGGGGCTACCAGGGGCAACTCTGGGCTGGCCTACCCGACGTCTAGCCTCATCTGAGTGTGCCCTGAGAACGAGATATGTGCAGCTCCTATCGGGATTTGTCGGCACATTCGGGCGGTGTTGCTGGTCTTGTTTTAACCTGTCGAAGTGTCTTGAAGAACCGAGATACCGAGTCTGATCGGAACGTCTTGGGAGGAGGTCTATTCCTTCGTTGACCGTGAGAGCTTGTCATGGGCTAAGTTGGGACTCCCCTGCAGGGATTTGAACTTTCGAAAGCCGTGCCCGCGGTTATGGGCAGATGGGAATTTGTTAATGTCCGGTTGTAGATAACTTGAACCGTAACTTAATTAAAATGAATCGACTGTGTGAGTTACCGTGATGGTCTCTTCTCGGCGGAGTCCGGGAAGCGAACACGGTGTTGGAGTAATGCTTGCCGCAGGTTGTTCTCTAGTTGTTCGTTCGCGCTTTGCCTTTCTCTTCTCGCTCTCTTTTGCGAACAGGTTAGCCACCATATATGCTAGTCGCTTGCTGCAGCTCCACATATTTACCTTGCCTTACCTATAAGCTTAAATAGTCTTGATCGCGAGGGTGCGAGATTGCTGAGTCCCTGTGGCTCACAGATTACTTCCAACCTAGACACAGGGCCTGATGACTCCGTTCCAGATGACGCGCTTGAGCTCAAGTGGGAGTTCGACGAGGACTCACGCCGTTACTACGTGTCTTTCCCTAATGATCAGTAGTGGTGCCTAGTTGGGGCAATCGGGACCGTGTCGCATGTTGGGTTTATCTTTTATTTTGGCGCCGTAGTCGGGCCATGAGTGATTGGTTGATGTAATGCTATTTATGTACTTTGATTGACGTGGTGAGTGTAAGCCAACTATGTATCTCCCCTTTTATTATCTATATTACATGGGATATTGTGAAGATTGCCTAACTTGCGACATTGCTTTCAATGCGGTTATGCCTATAAGTCGTGCCTCGACACGTAGGAGATATAGACGCATCGAGGGCGTTACACGAAGATAGCAACAACTTGATAGTTCTTGTAATTCCAAGAGCGGTTGGGAACTCGAGAAATTGCTATCTTCCGTAGACGACAGTCACCGTGATCGTATTTGAATGTACGTAGATCATCTGTTTGCTCAACCTCAGGGCACTCGGAGATTTTTGGAAGTGGAACCCGCTGACGAGTACACATTCACAAGTTCCCACTCGCAATTGTACCCAATATAAACAACCCAATCTCCATTTGCGCCAGCCCAGGCCTTACCCTGAAGCGATGGCATCTTGACATCACACGTACCGTTATCAAGCGGCATCAACTTGCACAAGGCGAGGCCTCCGTCATCCGCGCCCATGCGAACAGGCTTATAGCGAAGAAGATATGGGAGATCAAACCGCTCCTGGACCCTTGGGTTCCTTGTAATGATGTTATTAGTGAGTCGAGAATGGTCTTGAACGAACCTGCCATGCTAGCCGAGGTGATGACATCGCACCGATCAATAAGTTCCCCCACCACGTCATCTTTCAAATCGGGGCAAGAATAACGGGGTCGTTTCCGGCTTGTTCCCTCCATGGAGAAGACGATCGAACAATGGCAGAAGGAAGGGTGAAGGCAAATGGAGGAGGGAGGAAGAGCGTGTGACAGCAGTTCCAAATCGAGAGGGAAAGGCGAAGAGTCAGTGGTCGGTTGCCAGTTTGCCACGGTACACGAAGAGGCGCCCCGGCCTACACGTCCTTTCAGAAATTGTACAAAAGGACTTGCCATCGTCTCACTGACATGTTGGAACGGGACCACATGTCAACGAAACATGGTGTGTAATTTCTCGTGCAAAATGCGATCTGGCCGCGTTGGCCCGAGGTGTCGCATTAGTTATCGACCTTTATTTTTTTAATGACATGCCGTTCAGTTTTGAAGCACGTCTAACTGGTACTGTTTGCAGAGAAAATATAAAGTACTCTACCACTACTCCACCTCTAGTACTAGTAGTATAAAAACCATATATAGGCTGGAGCTTCAGAGCTTTCTTGCTAAGGGCTGCCCACTTGCTTCTCACACTATCACCCTCTTCCAGATCTAAAAAAGACTACCTCTCTCTCCCTCCTCACCGGTGGTCACAGATCTCCCGGGGAATAGAAGGACGTGCAGCATTGACGCACTCATCATTAGCAAGCAAGGTCACGCACTAATGACAAGGCCTTCCTCTCAGACCTAGTGCCCATGCGGGATGGCCTCTGTCCCCAAGCTCGCTGCCGTAGTGCGTGTGGAGGACGACGACCACGAGCGAAGCCACTTCCCGCCAACCCTTAGGTATGCTACCTCTTTTCGAACCATACCCTTGTTCTATTGCCCCATCTGCCACGTTGCTGCATGTGGATCTTTTTCCACTCCACCATCTTCCCAATTTGCTATCCTCTACTCTGCTGGTCACGCAGACGAAAACCTTAATTTGCACTATTAAAGGAAACCCTACTTCATGTAGACTAATCCATGTCTGGGTTGAATAAGGAAAGGAAGGGAGACTGTACTGTCCAAGAGAGTGGCATCGAACCCGCATCTAGGTTGAAAAGGGGAAAATCAGTAGCTAAGGAACGAGTCTCGTGTCTCTTGCTTGAAGAAGGGTAGAAAGGCATGACAACGCAATAGAGAATGACCAGGTCGATTGGTTTGTTGTCCTCACATAGGAAAAAGGTGGCTAGACAGAACAAAAAAGGGATGTAATCCACATATGCTGCCTGGATATTTGTTGCTCTGGGCAACCATACCTCCCTCACCACTCTATGCGTCTGTGGAGGTACATCGTACTGGTGCGGCCACTGTCTGAATGGGCCTCCCATGCTCTTATTGTCACTTTTTTGCTGTTAATATAAGGCCAGCAGTCAAGTCAAGCAATGCTACTGCTAAAGTGATGCCACATTTAACTAATGTCGCACTCAGTCTAATGCCACCGATAAATTTAAGCAATGCCATTTAATGTCACTGGATTATTTCAGGGTTAGCTGTTGATTGTGGATGTATTAAAGATTTTTCAGCTAAGGCATTCTAATGTTGTTGCACAACCAGTATACCAACGATGAAACTTGTTACTACCTTCATATTCTTGCACTGTTAATGCTTATAAATTACATACCTCACTTTCATGAGATAAGTTAATTATTTTGTACAGTGTCACCAAAATGCCAAGGCGCTGATGTCATTTTATTTTGGTTAAACTGCACAAAAAATTATGAAGACAAGAGGAAAGGTCAAGAGTTGGCACCTCCTTCTCTGGCTGTTCTCTTGATTCGTTCGATCAAATTTTTATGTTTGATCGGTTATCAAGATTGGGATAGCAATTTTTAAGGTCCCCCCGAGTTCGAAATGATATTTACCTTGGAGGTACATGGTTTGCAATTTTTTTATACTGTCATTAGTTAATAATGCTAGTTACCTTCAGACTTTTGTATTTGGTTTAATGCTCATGCACAACTAGTATACCAATGCTGAAACATGTTACCTTTGCATTTTGTATTGTTAATGCTTATAGAAATCTTCCAGTGCTAGGGTTTATTGAAATCTGTTTAGTAAAACCATTGTACTATACCATGTAATAAAATAACTACTCTACTATTGCACTAGCCACTGGATTAGTGTATATTTGTAGTATTCGAAATTTCAAATGGTGTTGCATTAGCGTATGGACATAAATAAAGTGTGGCAAGCTTTCCCTGATATGTGCTCAAGAAAACTACTACCTGTTTTTCTAAATACTAGACGTTTGGGTACTTTAAAATGAACCGCGAAAACGTCTTATATTAAGGAACAAAGGGTGTAGAGTTCACTCAAATTATCCCGGTAAAGCTAGTCACACCTTTGTTAAAATTAATGTTCATTATGTTATCGGAGGAGGTCTGTAAGTTTGTCTCTAATGCCTGTCGGCTACATACTTGACATCATGATGTAATGTTAAGTCATTTCCTTTTGTACAGTGTCACTGAATTGTCAAGGCGGTGATGGCATTTTATTTTAGTTGAACTGCACAAAATTGCTTAAAAGAAGAGGAAAGGTCAGGAATCGATCATTCTTTCAGAAAGAACTATATACGCCTTTCTGACATCAGCCCCTGTTGCCTTATTTATTCCTTCAAACAGGTGGTTAGAAACAGTCTTGCTACCTTTTCCCATTAAGAAATTGGAATGATTATATTTGCGAGTCTATGCTTCAACTAGTGCCACTTTTATAGTAATCACACTTTCAATGTCTATGCAAACAGGGATGCTCGACTTTAGTGGAACTGCACAAAAAGTCCAACTGGTTCAACATTAGGAGCATGTTTTCTTCCAAACCTTTATATCCAATTGGTGGCACTATGAGTTGTTCATTACGAAGGTACATGGTTTGCTACTATCTTGCTACTCTTTTTGTATTGTCATTAGATAGTAATACTAGTGGTTTGCATGTGAATTTATTGGCAGGGTAGACCTACATTGGAGGTGCATGACAGGATTCAATTATTGGATGCTCAATTTCGGTTGTATCGATTTCACCTCTTCCATCACCGCGAACATGGATATCCTTGGTCTGATGAAGAATAGGCGCTATATTTCTGCTCTGAACCAGCAAATCAATTCAGTATGAAATTGTCCAGGGCAAAACATGACTGTATCAAATTGTCCAGTGCAAAACATGACAGATGCTAAGCGGAAGAGACATGTTTAAACCAAAAATACAAGGTGGGGTATATGTTTACTAGCTACTTGATATTTGTGCAGATGGAGATGTCTGCCTGTTGCTATTTGGCAAACACACAAAGTGACCACAATTTTGGTTGAACTGCACAAGAGAATAGTATAGTCACTGCATGCAGTGCCATTTGAAAATAGACACAGAAAGATTGGATAGTCACTTCATGGACTCCAGAAAAGTAGTATTGTACTATTTATTGGCCAACACTAGGTGCTTCATTGCTTTGGTCTGATTATACAATGGGCATCATTTTGCCTAAGTTAAAGTTTGTATTCCCAAAATAGTCTCGTCGTGTGATCGAGAGAAGACCAAATCATATTGCAGTGGATGTTCCTCCATCATGTGTGGTTCATTCTCATGGTTCCAGTTGTTGGTGAAACCACTTACGTTTGCAAGAGGAATTGTAGACTTCACAAACAAATTTGTCTTTCAGTCTGTACTGAATGTTGGCCAAGAGAAGCATCCATGTTAGTAGGCAGAACAAATGTTTTTTCTAGATCTTTGCTTTTGGAGCTACATATTTTGTATATGATCTGTGAATCATTGAGATGCATTAACATGTTGATCTTATGTATGGGAATCGTACTAGTTGGTTTTAGTTGTGACGCAAGATCCAAAGTGGCTGGTCTTTGCTTTTGGAGCTACATATTTATATATGATCTGTGAATCATTGAGATGCATTAACAGTTCCTTATTTCTGTTCGGTTAGTGTTTACAAGTTACTGATCGATCACTAGCTAGCCTACTAATGCGCTCATGGCAGTTTTAGTTGCGACGCAAGATCCGAAGTGGCAATTTTTTGAATAAAAATGCCTACCTCTGAAGAAACTGATAAGCTGCTCTGAAGAAAATGCCATGCGAATCTGAAGAAAATGCCAGCGAAAACGTTTGCAAATGCCTTATCTCCCAGCTAAAGTTCATCAACTAATGCCCTCGGCTGCGACTCGTTGCATGCTGCTTCGCGTACTAGCTGCGAGCGATTTTGAGTGTCTGCATGCAGCCTGCCGTAATTAAGGCAGCTAACTGATGCGAAAAAATGCGCTTTAATTGTTGCGGGCCTTTTAAATGTATGGAATCATTATTGATAAGGAGGGAGATGATTCGAGTGCACTCGTTTGGTCGTCATGCCGGCGTGCGACCCAGCACGGACGGGACGGGACGGCACAGTCATAATTTCAGTTTCTCTAGTTTTCCACGACAAGCTGGCGCGCTAAGCCATGCTTGCTTAATTATGCATTGAATTTCGATGACCGTCGCGCTACCTTCCGCCTATAAGTACTGTTTCCCAGCCTTCTCCGGTGGCACCGTGACCCAACTTGCCCTATCCTCATAAGCCCCCACCGGCCCGACGTTGCTCGCCACTTATCCTCGCTCTCGCCACGTCCGCCATGCCCCCGCCCGTCCGTGATAGGCGAGGCCGGAGGCGGTCACCGCTAGAACTAGTGTTCGGTTTTTCACCGGAAGGCAGACGGAGGGAGGAGGCATTCTATCGGTCTTTAGATGGCAATGCAGAGATCGAGGACTTGTTGGAGCGCGACCGCCTGGCGGAGGAGCAGGAGTTGTTGGAGCGCGGCCGCTTGGCGGAGGAGCAGCGTATCACCGATTTGCGCCGCTAGGGGGACATGGAGCAGCAGCGCACTGACGCTCTGAGTCGTGAGCAGAGTGCCCGCAACTGGGCCGACTACGTGGAGGCCGGCGCTCGGCAAATAGCCCTGGAGGCTGTCGGGCACGCACGCGTTTGCGATGCCAATTTTTAGTACCAGCTCATCAAGTGGGTTTCCCGCTTAGAAGCCGAAGCTTTGGTGGACCACGCTGGCATGGAAAGGGCCAACGCGCACGAGCAACGTGCCCTATTGCACCTCTGGCAAGTCCGAGATGAGGCAGAGGACGCCGGTGCTGGTGTTTAGCGTGTACCGCAGATGGCGGTCGGCATTGTCTAGTTAGCTAAGAGTAAGTTAGTACTTGTACGCTACTAGAGTATTAGTAGGAGTAGATAGTTAACTTGGCTATGATGGTTGTCAACGTGGAAGTTCAGTACTCTATATGTGGATCAGACCTGTCACTTTGCTCTGAATGTTGAACTTTCCGTTTAAACGTATGGAATGGGCTGTTATTTTTTAAAATGGGTTGTATTTGTCCTCCACGGGTTTAGAGGCTGACTTGTGGGCCTACCAAGTTGACACGTACACAATCACGAGATGATTGTACGTGGAGAGGATGACAGCAGGGACCTGCCAAGGTCATGGCAGTACACAAGCAAGTGCCTCCTTATTTCAAGCCAATAAAAAAATGGCTCCTCCTAATGGATTTCTGACATCTAGGTCCCATGCCATTGTCAACGTAGTCAATAAACGAGAGAATTGCACAATGAGCGGCTGACACCAGGGACCCAGCAGCTCGCCCAGTTATTTTT
The DNA here is from genome assembly GCF_003073215.2 of Triticum urartu. Classification (NCBI taxonomy): domain Eukaryota; kingdom Viridiplantae; phylum Streptophyta; class Magnoliopsida; order Poales; family Poaceae; genus Triticum; species Triticum urartu. Next base: position 519,665,254 of record NC_053023.1, read on the forward strand.
GTTTTGGGTTATTTTGATAAATGCCACTCCAAATCTGGTGTTTCTGAGAAATGCCACTGCAATTTCCGAACTTTGAAAAATGCCATTTCATGCCATTTCCAGTGGCATTTTTCGAAGTCTGGAGTGGCGTTTTTCAAAGTTTGCAAATTGTAGTGGCGTTTTCCAAAGTTTGCAAAAATTGCAGTGGCATTTTTCAAAGTTTGGAAATTGCAGTGGCATGTTTATGAATCGCCATAATTGGAGTGGCATTTATCTAATTTGTTTTTGAGACGGAAGCAGGGTGTCAACTGGGTTGTGCGGGGCACTCTGGCCTGTCTAGACAGCCTTCTCTTTTATGTTTACCATAGACCAGCCCAGTAGTTTTTTTTCTTTCTGAAAATGGCTAGCCCAGTTTTTTTGTGATTTTCCAAGTAAGTCGCTTTGTCAGGCCTGTTGGGCTGCAAATCTTTCAAGATGAGAGCTTCATTCGGCTGGCCAAGAAAATGGCCTATCAGTAATGAGAAATGGGTTGTACATTTTTAAAACACATCAAACCGGCAATTAGTTTCAAATTTCTTTTTTTCATTTCGAGATTTTAAATTGCATTAATTTTTATGCGTGGATAATTTGTTGGATTTTATATTGATATACATTTATTTTCAAAATCAGTTTGAATGTGACTCAAAATTTCGGGATTAAAAACAGTTCAGACCGCATCGGAATATGCAAAATTTCATATAATTTTTTAACCGTGGCCACAATATGGGTTGTAATGCTAACAAAAAAAATATGGGCTCCAAAAAAAGCTTAAGAATTAGCAAATGGGCTATAAATTATTAGAAATAATGGCAGATGGGTTGTATGTTGTTTTCCACAAATTTGAGGCTTTCCTAGAAAAAAAGGTTGACGCACAAGAAGTGACTGTTGGATGTCCATCCAACGGCCGTCGTGTTTTTTCAATCTCTGCTCTTCCTGCTCCTGCCGCTCAAACAAGCGCCATCGGGACTGCCTGCTCCCTCCTCCCCGAGGCCGGCTGTGCTGCCGCGCAGGCCTCACCGCCCCACCGTACTCCCATCGCTGGCCTAGCCATCCCTCTACTCACCTACACCTGCTGTTATTCTCCGGCAACGGCAGACGAACCGGTAAACCCTCGTACAGTCGTACTCCCCTCCGCATGGGAAACAACTGCCGAGTCTTCCCGGGCTCCATGTCGTTCCCTTCCTAGGCCTCGCCGTCGTCCACCGCCCTAGTGCTCTCGGCGTGGCCTGGTCAACGTGGTCAATGACCGACATGCATCTGAAGTGGACTGTATGTGGAGAAGATGACAGCTGGGTCCACAGCAGCACGCAAGGAAATGCCTCCTTATTACGCGCAAAATAATGATTCCTCCACCTGACATCTGGGACCCATCGAAAGGGCCTCTGTATTTCGCGAAAAAAATGTTACCGCCGCTGACAGCTCGGACCCACCAGCTATATCTTCGCACGCAAGGAAGTGCCTCCTTATTACGCACAAAAAATGAATACTCCCCTGCTAGCTGGGACCCAGTATAGTGGGAGGCTGACTTGTGGGCCTACTAAGTTGACGGGGACGGAGGGCTTTGTTAACTTAGTCAATATGCACGATTCTAGCTCTAGTGACCGTACGATGTCCATCCAACGGCCGTAGTGCTTCTTCAACCTCTGGTCTTCTTGCTCCAGCCGCCCAAACCAGCGTAGGTCGTGCCTCATGCTCCTGCCTCCCGCGGCCGACTGCGATGCCGCGGAGGCCTCACCGCCCCCTACTACTCCCACCGCTGGCCAGGCCATCCCTCTACTCACCCACACCCCATGTTATTATGCAGCGACGACAGCCTCACACCGCAGCAAACCAGTGAACCCTCATACTCCTCTACGCGTGGGCATCCACTGTCGCGTCTTCCCCGGCTCCGTGTCATCCCCTTCCTAGGCCTCACCGTCGTCCACCGCCCTGGTGCTCTCGGCGTGGCGTGCTCAATGTGGTCAAGGAACGGCTTCCATCGGACGTAGACTGTACGTGGAGAAGCTGACAGCTGGTTCCACGGCCGCAGCAAGGAAGTGCCTCCTTATTACGCAGAAAATAATGATTCCTCCACCTGTCAGCAGGGACCCACCGGACGGGCCACCATATTTCGTGAAAAAAATGTTTCCCCCCTGACTGCTGGGACCTACCAGCGACATCTTCGCACGCAAAGGAAATGCGTCCGGGCAAAAAAACGATTTGCCCCCTGACTGCTAGGACCCACCCTTACATTTTCGCACGCAAGGAAGTGCCTGACAGTCAGGACCCACCTGGTCAAAGCGTACGTAGCGTTGTCATTCTGGTCGCGAACGTGTACGTACATACTGGTCGATGTAGAGGCGTGCACGTGTTGTAGTAGAGGCATGCACGTAGCATGTACACATACGTACCCAGGGTGCAAGAAAGTAAATACGGTCATGTACATACATACAGGCGGGGTCTCGAACGCCTACTCGCGCGTACGTACGGCCAGGGCTCGTGTACATGGCTGGGTCGGAACGGAGAAACTGCGTCGTCGTCGTGTTCATGGGAAGCCAACCGGCTGGGTCGAAATGGAATGCGTCGTCGTGTTCATCGGGAGGGCTTGGACGGAACAGCCGATGGAAACGAGGCCTGGCGTACCGCATAATGGAGGAAACGGCCTTGTGTTCGACCGGCCACGGTCGAAACGGGATCCTGTTCATCGAGAGGGGTCTGGCGTACCGCAAAATGGAGGAAACGGACCTCCTATGATCGAAACGGTGGTCTTGTTGATCGGGAGGGGTGTGGCGTACCGCAAAACGGAGGAAACGGACTTGTGTTGGAGCGCTACGGTCGAAACGGGGGTCCTGTTCATCGGGAGGGGTGTGGCGTACTGCAAAACGGGACTCCACAGGATACTGTTTATCTCCACCGTCGATCCCCTCCAGCCTCCACGAGGTATTGTTCATCCACCGTCGATCTCCTCCAGCCTCCACCTGCGACTGTTCATCCACGGGCTCCTGTTCATCCAGCCTCCACCGCGCGCTACTCCACCGCTACTGTTCAACCAGCCCTCTCCACGGGCTCCTGTTCAACAACCCCTCCATGGGCTACTGTTCATCCAGCTCTCCACCGTCTACTGTTCATCCAGCCCTCCACGGGGTGGTCCTGTTCATCCAGCCCTCCACGGGGTCCTGTTCATCCAGCCCCAACCGGCTCGATCAATCGGGGTCCTGTTCATCCAGAGGCAACACCACGAGGTCCTGTTCATCCACCCCCATCGGGAACTGTTCATCCAAACCCCCCAGCAACGCTCACTGTTCATCCAGAGGCAGCATCGATCAGCTTCAGTTAGCAGCAGTAGTGAAGGAATCGCTCGATCGGGTTCGGTTAACAGCCATCGATCGATCGCTCCGGTTCAGTAACGCGTAGCCTACAGTGCAATCGCTCGGGTTCAGTTAGAGCCCAACGCCTCGCTCGGGTTCAGTTAGAGCCCAACGCCTCACACCCATGCGCGTGCGTGTATGAGAGGAACGTGCATTGCTCGGCCCCGACCACCCACCGTAACCGGGAACACCCCGATATTTTCCTCGCCCTCGCTTCTACCACGGTTTTTTCCGTCATGGATGGCCCAAAGAATGTCATGTAGCTGCGTCTCCGGCCCGCCCAGGATGAAAATCCCATTTTCTGTCATGATTTTTTGTCATAGAAGTAGGAGCCCATCACATCTATGATGATACCGGGTTTTGTCACAATTATCGTCATAGAAGTGTCATAAGTATGACAAAAAAATCGTTCAGCCCAAAATGTCACGGATGTGTCTTTTTTTGTAGTGTAGGGAAATCTTGCGACTACATGGAGTGCCAAAGACGATTGTCTCGGACCGCGACATCAAGTTCTTGAGTTACTTTTGGAAGACCTTGTGGGCCAAGCTCGGAATCAAGCTTTTTTTCTCTTCGGCATACCATCCACCAACCGACGGCCAAACGGAGGTGACGAACCGCACGCTCTCCACTCTACTATGTGTGCTGATAAAGAAGAACATCAAGGATGGGAAGAGTGCCTACCTATCGCCAAGTACGCCTACAACCGTGCAAGACATTCGACTACCGGCAAGTCCCCCTTCGAGGTCGTCTACGACTTCAACCCATTGTCCCCATTGGACATTCTACCTCTACCGCTACAAGAGCGCACAAACATGGACGCGAGTGCCCGAGTGAACTACCTCAAGAAGATGCATGAAGATACAAGGCACACCATCGAGCGCCAAGTACAACGACTCGTGGCCAAGCTCAACGTCAACAAGCAACCCATGATATTCAACATTGGAGATCTTGTGTGGCTACACCTTCGCAAGGAACGCTTCCCCAACGAACGCAAGTCCAAACTCCTACCACGAGCTGACGGACCCTTTAAGGTGCTTGCACGCTACAACAACAACGCCTACAAGATCGACATTCCACGTGACAAGTACTCCGTGAGCGACATCTTCAACGTCAAAGATCTCTCCCCGTACCATGGTGATGAGGATTTCGATCCGAGGTCGGATCTTTCCCAAGGGAGGGGAGATGATGCGGAGCATCCTACGTTCATCCCCATGGACCTACCATCATCTCATCAAGAGCCAAGAGGACCTATGACACGAGCACGAGCTAGAGCTCTCGAGAACGAGGTGACTTCCTTCCTTAGTGATATCACATATGATCCACTCGAGACATGGCTACTATCTATGTCCGATATGCTATGCATGATTAGGTGTCAAGAGGACCCTCTCGGAGATGCTCATGAAGATGGACAAGCCGCCAAGTTCTCGGATGAGGAGAACCAATGGAAGGAGTCAAGTGCAACTCCCAGGACCCGGACATCCAGCCCCTAGAAACGTCACCAGCGCTAAGGAGCCAGCGGCCAAGCCTACAGGCCCCGGACATCCGGCCCGTCAGCCCCGACATCCGGCCTTCGCCCGGAAATCCGACGCCCGTCACAGAACGTGCCCGAAGCTGAACCACTCCAGCCTAGATATCCGGCCCGTCCCGAGCTCCCGGACATCCGGCCCCTCGCCCGGACATCCGGACCCCGTCTATCCAGAGAGTATCAAGGCCAGCCATGCCAGCCCGGACATCCGGCACCTCGCGAAGGCCCGGACAACCGGCCCGTCGCCTGGACATCCGGCCTCCCCTGTCTGCGCACAGTGTAAGGGCCCGAGGCCCGTGTACCCTTTCGCCCCCCTAGACTATACATACTCCTCCTCCTTCCTCTTTCTAGGGTTAGCATTGGTATAGCTCATATGTGAGGATAGCCTTGCTCATCCATTATGGATCTACTCCGCGAGAGAGACTGCGGCCCCTCTACGGAGACGAACCCCTTGGATTCAAGACCCCCTTTTGGGTGGCCCCATCAAGACCTCCTCTAGGAGAAGAACCGGTTACCCTTTGTATCGTCCTTTGTTGGATTTGAATCTTGTATCCCTCTCGTGTTTCGAGGATCTAGCACATGTGTGACTATATCTTGTTGGTTTAGTGTTTCTCTTGTGTTTTCCCTCGTGATCTCCCTCGTGTTCTTCGTGTTCTTAGTTGGGATCCGCTCCCTCGTGATCTCCCTCGTGTTTTTCGATGACGATTTGTATTATGAGTTATGTGTTTTGGTGACTGAAGATTGTTTGGAGTCCCGGATGAGATCACGGATATGACGAGGAGTCTCGAAATGGTCGAGAGGTAAAGATTGATATATTGGATGATGATATTCGAACACCGGAATGGTTTCAGAATGGTTCGGGTATATTTCAGAGAACCGAGGGGTTACCGGAACCCCCGGGGGAAAGTAATGGGCCTCCATGGGCCATAAGGGAGAGGGGAGGTAGCCCACAAGGGGCGGCCGTGCTCCCCTCCCATGGGGAGTCTGAATTGGACTAGGGGAGGGGGCGCGCCCCCCAATCCTTCTCTTCCCTCTCCTTCCCCCTTTCCCCCTCCATGAGAAGGAAAAGAGGGGTGGCCGAATCCTACTAGGACTGGGATTCCTAGTAGGACTTCCCCCTCCTTGGCGCGCCCCTTGTGGCCGGCCTCCTCCCCTCCTCCTTTATATACGGGGGCAGGGGGCACCCCAAAACACAACAATTATTCTCTTAGTCGTGTGCAGTGCCCCCTCCACGGTTTACTATGCGATCACCCTAGGTAATACTGTTGTTTCACCATTCGTGCTAAATAAGATACCTTCGAAGCAAGACTCTGATACTGAGGGAAATACATCAAAATATATTGTGCCTGCTTTACGTCAAAGAAAGGTGTTGCATTCAAAAAATCAAAGAGGTATATTAGGCTCCATGCCTTGCTCATGAAATATCCAAGGAAGTCAAAAACAAGACATTTTATTCAGGGGTCCAAGTATTGGTGAGATGCCTATTGAGATAATTCCTTCAGATGAAGTGGAGCCTTGTTTTAGAACTCCATGCAACTACTTGTACAACTCTAATCAGGAAATTCTCTCAAAATAACTCTAATCAGGAAAGCGAGCTTACGTGAAGGTCAAAGTCTCCTAGTTTTTAGTTTTGTCCCAGCTGTATCCTAGTTGGATGCTTTATATTTTTTTTCCTTGTTGAGTCTGGTTTGTGATTCTGCTAGTTACAGGCTTAGCCTAGTTGCCTGCGTGTGCCTATAAATAAAGGCCATATGGCCATGTAAAAGTTAGGTTTTAGTTGGAAGTAAAAATACTCAGAAATTGCATCTGATGGATGCGCCTTATCTGTGCTCCTGCGTCCCTTATTAGGGTTTGATATTTGCATGGTGTTTCGTCGGCGTTGATCGTCAGGACACAAGCTTCAGTTCGGTTCTTGATCAACAAGGGTCGAATCATCTCTATTTTGCATCTCATCTACTACTTTTCTTCTCTGCTCCATCTGTTAATCGCTCTATCACCGTGCCGCCGCCGCCGTTGATCATCATTAGCATAATCCATCCATCTAATCTAGCTGTAGTACTACTATGCCACGGTGCTACTTCTTCCCACTATATTTTCTTCATCTAGCTACTACACGTTTACAAGCATAGTCTATCATCTACTGTTGTTCGTTCTTGTTGGCGAACTCATTGCTACTGTGTGTGCATGCGGTGAAAGATTAGGCCACTCCAAAAATCATCTCAACACTACTTGAGGCGCATCAACTGGTATCAGAGAGCGCCAGGTTTATCACTGCGCGCGATGTCAACTGCAAGCAAGCGTGACGAGGAAGAGGTGCGAGAGGATGATGGACCGCCGCAATATGGTTCTGATCTGGACCCAGGTGTCCGTGCTATGTTCAAGGCTACATACCAGCACTTCGACAACCGCATGAAGGCCCTCGACGAGATGATGACCGACGGGTTCCAGGCCATGCAGGCAGCCCTCCGTCGCCTAGAGGCAAGGGCAACCGGCGCGGCTGCTCCAGCGATGGGACAGCATGCCCTGCAGGAGCGAGCACCTCTACATGTCCGTGACGCGGATGTTGCCAACGACGACAATGATGCTAAGTCCGAGGATGGTTCTGATGCTCGCGACGACTTGCCTCACCGACCATGACAGGATGCTCGTCCCCATGATGATGGACCAAGGCAGCGCTGCGATGAGGACGAGGACGGAGGTATTGGTAGAATAAAAATTACTATACCTTCGTTCACAGGCAAGGCCGGTCCTGAGGAGTACCTTGAGTGGGAGATGCGTGTGGAGCAGATTTTTGATAAGCACTGTTACTCCGAGGAGCGAAAGATTCGTTTTGCTTCTCTTGAATTTTCAGGTTATGCATTAATTTGGTGGGATCAACTCAACCGCAATGACGCACGACTAGAATCGTGGTGTGAGATGAAGCGTACAATGCGTGCTCGCTTTGTGCCAGCTTATTTCCAGAAGGAGCAACACACAAAGCTTCGAAGTCTTGCTCAAGGAGCCATGACGGTGGATGAGTATTACCAATGGATGCAAGTTCTGATGATCAGAACTAATGTGCATGAGTCTGATGATGCAACAATGACACGTTTCTTTGAGGGGCTGAATGAGGATATACACGACCGTGTTGATTTGATGCAGTATAGTGATATGCAAGAGCTTCTTCATCAAGCGGAGCATGCCGAATAGTGGGTCAAAGCCAAGCAAGTTTCCAAAGGCCGCACCAATTTCAGCATGGGGCGATGTTCCTATTCGCATGACAATGATAATGTCAAGTCAGCTTCATCCTATAGGTCAGCTGCTGCCGATCACAAGGAGATGAGCAAAGAATCTATGGCCGCAAGCAAAGTGGCTTCAAGGGCTGATTCAAGTGCGCAGTCTGCTATGCGTACTAGTGAGATTGTTTGTTACACATGTGGAGGTAGGGGACACAAACGCATTGATTGTCCGAACAAGAAGAGAGTGCTCCTTGTTAATGATGGATATGTTTCCGAAGACAAAACTGACTCAGAGTCTGATGAGCCCAAGGAAGGGGAAAGTGAATCTAATCCTATCATGTGCTATCCTTTAGATTATGATGATCTACCATGCATCATGGTGCAGCGAGCTAAAGAGGATCAAATTCCAAGTTCGGGACAGCGGTGGAAAAAATTTCAGTCACAATGCAAGATCAAAAACAAGTGTTGCAAGTTGATTATTGATGGAGGGACCTACACCAACATCATAAGCAAGCGTGTGGTGGATGCTTTAGGACTGAAGGCATGGCTACATCCGCAGCCACATTCCATTGAGTGGTTGTACAACTCCAGACGTTTGAAGGTGACTCATAAGGTACGCGCAAAGTTCAATATTGGCACGTATTAAGATGAGGTGATTTGCGATGTTGTGCCAATGGATGTGTATCAGTTGCTATTAGGTCGTCCGCGGCAATATGATCGCAATGCTATACATGAGGGGAGGTCTAACACTTATGTGTTCCGAGATGTTGGCATCAAATGGGTGTTGCAACCTATGGGTAACAATGCTATCAAGATTGATCATGTGTTTGCTGTACGCAGGGAGCCTTTGAAGACCGTCCCGAAACCGAGGACGGTTTCTCTTAAAGAGGGGAGGATGATGCGATCACCCTAGGTAATATTGTTGTTTCACCATTGGTGCTAAATAAGATACCTTCGAAACGAGACTCTGATAGTGAGGGAAATACATCAAAATATATTGTGCCTGCTTTACGTCAAAGAAAGGTGTTGCATTCAACAAATCAAAGAGGTATATTAGGCTCCATGCCTTGCTCACGAAATATCCAAGGAAGTCAAAAACAAGACATTTTATTCAGGGGTCCAAGTATTGGTGAGATGCCTATTGAGATAATTCCTTCAGATGAAGTGGAGCCTTGTTTTAGAACTCCATGCAACTACTTGTACAACTCTAATCAATAAAGCAAGCTTACATGAAGGTCAAAGTCTCCTAGTTTTTAGTTTTGTCCCAGCCGTATCCTAGCTGGATGCTTTATATTTTTTTCCTTGTTGAGTCCGGTTTGTGATTCTGTTAGTTACGGGCTTAGCCTAGGTGCCTGCGTGTGCCTATAAATAAAGGCCATATGGCCATGTAAAAGTTAGGTTTTAGTTGGAAGTAAAAATACTCCAAAATTGCATCTGATGGATGCGCCTTATCTGTGCTCCTGCGTCCCTTGTTAGGGTTTGATGTTTGCATGGTGTTTCATCGGCGTTGATTGTTAGGACACAAGCTTCAGTTCGGTTCTTGATCAGCAAGGGTCGAATCATCTCTATTTTGCATAGCATCTACTACTTTTCTTCTCTGCTCCATCTGTTAATCGCTCCGTCACCGTGCCGCTGCTGCCGCTGATCATCATTAGCATAATCCATCCATCTAATCTAGCTATAGTACTACTACGCCACGGTGCTACTTCTTTCCACTATATTTTCTTCATCTAGCTACTACACGTTTATAAGCATAGTCTATCATCTACTGCTGTTCGTTCTTGCTGGTGAACTCATTGCTACTGTGTGTGCGTGCGGTGAAAGATCAAGCCACTCCAAAAATCATCTCAACACTACTTGAGGCGCATCAGTTTACTCCTCCGGTCATAGCGGCGTAGTGCTTAGGCGAAGCCCTGCGCGGATCACATCACCATCACCGTCACCACGCCGTCGTGCTGACGAAACTCTCCCTCGACCCTCTGCTAGATCAAGAGTTTGAGGGACGTCATCGAGCTGAACGTGTGTTGAACTCAGAGGTGTCGTATGTTCGGTACTAGATCGGTTGGATCGGGAAGACGTTCGACTACATCAACCGCGTTAACCTAACGCTTCTGCTTTCGGTCTACGAGAGTACGTGGACACACTCTCCCCCTCTCATTGCTATACATCTCCTAGATAGATCCTGCGTGATCGTAGGAATTTTTTTGAAATTGCATGCTACGTTCCCCAACAGTGGCATCCGAGCCAGGTCTATGCGTAGATGATATGCACGAGTAGAACACAAAGAGTTGTGGGCAGTGATAGTCATACTCCAACGTCTTATTTTGATTCGGCGGTATTGTTGGATGAAGCAGCCCAGACCAACCTTACATGACCACGTTCATAAGACCGGTTCCACCGACAGACATGCAACTAGTTTTGCATAAAGGTGGCTGGCAGGTGTTTGTTTCTCCAACTTTAGTTGAATCGAATTTGACTACGGCCGGTCCTTGTTGAAGGTTAAAACAGCAAACTTGACGAAACACCGTTGTGGTTTTGATGTGTAGGTAAGAACGGTTCTTACTAGAAGCCCGTAGCAGCCACGTAAAACTTGCAACAACAAAGTAGAGGACGTCTAACTTGTTTTTTCAGGGCATGTTGTGATGTGATATGGTCAAGACATGATGTGATATATATTATTGTATGAGATGATCATGTTTTGTAAAAGTTATCGGCAACTGGCAGGAGCCTTATGGTTGTCTCTTTATTGTATGAAATGCAAACCCCATGTAATTGCTTTACTTTATCACTATGCGTTAGCGATAGTTGTAGAAGCAATAGTTGGCGAGACGACAACGACACTACGATGGAGATCAAGGTGTCAAGCCGGTGATGATGGAAATCTTGACGGTGCTTTGGAGATGGAGAACAAAGGCACAAGATGATGATGGTCATATCATGTCACATATTTTTGATTGTGAAAGGACATGCGGTGCCCCCATGTGTGGTTTTGGTAATTGATGACATTCTCTATGGACTAATGGTTGCATTGAGTTATATTTGAAGGATTTGTCCATATGCATTTCTTGATGTCCATGTGTTGGTTTCAAGGAGTTTATGAGTTGACCAAGGTGCTATTAAGGAATTATTCTAAGATTGGTCATGTGAGTGTTGAGCTTATTGCAATCATGTCTTGAAGAAGAAGATTGTGTGATCATTCATGTTTACCTTCAAGACATCATCCAAATGAAGAGAGTTGGAAAGATTCAAGGTTGATCAAGACTAAGTCAAGAGTGAATCAAGTTGATCAACTCACAAAGCGTAGAAGATGTACCGAGAGGGGTCAAGTGATCCCATGGTATGGTAAGCATTGTCCATTGCGCTTTGTGTACTAACCCATGGTCTATGTGAGAGTTCTATGTGGAGTTAGGTACGTGTTCATGGGCTTGCGTCAAGAGGAAGATATCACTCAACCCATGGAGAGGATGACATCAAGTGGTGATCGTCATCAAGATTGTCGTGTGCAAGTTCAAGTGGAGCATCACGAAGAGATCAAGTGCTTGAAGCTTGCCATCCATTGTGGTGTCAATGGACTTGTGAAGATGTGCCGAAGAGTGGCTCACCCATAGTGGAGTATGGGGGAGCAATCATCTAGTCTTCATAGAGCCAATGCAATCAAGAAAGGTGGTCCAACTTGAGGGAGTCAAAATCGTCATCATCTAGCTCAAGTGGACCATGTGCAAGGCAAAGGTTTGACCTTGATAGGTTTTCTATTTTACCGGTCTCATGGTGGTAGTTGGGAGACCGGGTTATAGGAACGATTGCGGTAATATCAAGGGGGGGTCTCAATGAGTAGCTTGATTGTATCATTCGTAGAGAGCTCAAACCATTGCATCCCTGCATCATCTTTCTTGGTTCTTGGTTGGTTATCTTTGTGAGTCTTAGATCTTATGGTCATCTTGATGACAAGCTCGAGTTCTTCGAAAACCGATTTCTTATGCATCTTCATCAAGATTGTGTTTGCTCTTGTCTTTAGCTTTCCAACAAACTTGATTTCGTCGAATTCGGAGCTCGTATGCGAAAGTTGTGGCTATTTTGATCTTACCTGTTTTACATAGAGAGGTTGTACCACCCCTTAGAGCGGTTGTACCGGTTGACCGGTAGAACCGGTGTTTGGAGTGGTTGTACCGCTCCAGAATTGGTCTGAAGGTTGTACCGGCCATGTACCGCTCTACCACCGGACTAGTTTCTGTTTTGGAGCGGTTCTTGGGCGGTTGTACCGGTTAGTTTAATTTAACCGGTACTACCAGTTCCCAGGTTGTTGTACCGCTTAGGCCTTTTTCCTACAGGTTAGTTTTTCCTCTACTTTGACCGGTTGTACCGGTTCATGCACCGGTTGTACCGGTCTTACAGTTTTCTGCACATAACGGGCAGATTCGTGGGGACCTATAAAAGGGGGTCTTCTTCCCCATTGAACCTTATCCTTTGAGCTCGTGTTCTTCCCCCATTGTTGACCTTGTTCGAGCTTGATAACTCTCAATCCCTCCATGGATTCTTGCTTGTTTTTTAGGGAAAAGAGAGAGGAGATCTAGATCCACATTTCCACCAATCTCTTTTTCCTCTATGTGAGGGGAACCCTTTGGATCTAGATCATGGAATTCTTGGTGTTCTCCTTATTGTTCTTCCTCTCATTTTCCTCCCTAGCATTAGTTGCTTTGGTGGGATTTGGGAGATAAGGACTTGGGCACTCCGTATGCCCTTGCCATTGCATTTGGTGCATCAGTTTGAGTTCTCCACGGTAATACGTGGAAGTTACAAGTTGAGAAGCTTATTACTCTTGGGTGCTTGGTACCCTTGAGCTTGTTCCTCTTGGATGCTTGGGCGCCCTAGATGGTTGGTGGTGTTAGTAGGACTAGGAAAGGGGAGTCCTACTCCTACTAGGACTCCTCCTCTCCTGGTGCGCCCCAAGGGTCGGTCGGCCTCCCCCCCTTGCTCCTTTATATACGGGGCAGGGGCACCCTAGGACACACAAGTTGATCATTGATCTCTTAGCCGTGTGTGGTGCCCCCCTCCACCATAATCCACCTCGGTCATATCGTTGCAGTGCTTAGGCGAAGCCCTGCGCCGGTAGCTTCATCATCACCGTCATCACACTGTCGTGCTGACGAAGGTCTCCCTCGACACTCAGCTGGATTGAGAGTTCGTGGGACGTCACCGAGCCGAACGTGTGCGGATCACGGAGGTGTCGTATTTTCGGTACTAGGATCGGTCGATCGTGAAGACGTACGACTACATCAACCGCGTTGTCGTAACGCTTCCTCTTTCGGTCTATGAGGGTACGTGGACAACACTCCCCCCTCTCGTTGCTATGCATCACCATGATCTTGCGTGTGCGTAGGAATTTTTTTTTGAAATTACTATGTTCCCCAACAAATAGTAGCAACCAAAATGAAGAGGAAGCGTGCGGGGTCCCAGATGGTTTGTTTGACATTTCACTTGAGCAGAATCAATGGCCATAATTGGCTAAGGGCCGAGTACTTTTTGTCTGGTTATACATACCCTGCCTACTTGTTTCGGTGATGCTTTTGCATGTTCGAATGGTTTTTCCATCAAATTTTTTATGACATAGAAGCAAATAAACAATTTTTCAAGCAATGAATGAAGGGCACAAGGATGCCTTGGCAAAGATCATGACATGTTGTGTGATCCTACAAAACATGATCATCGAGGTAGAGAGGATATGTCCAGCCCAATGGTCTATAAAAATGTTGGCACAACTGTCAGGCTTCGTAGGCACACAAACCGCATTCAAGCATTTCTCGAGGCGTACCAAAAGATTGAAGACCGGGCTCCATGATCAGCTATGTGGGACCTTATTGGAGCTAGTTGGGAGATAGTGCGTTTATATTTCTTTAAAGCTTTTTTACTTGAAATTTTTGTTTAATTGGATTACTTTTTGTATTCAGATTAATGATTTGTATTAGTATTTATTGAATTTTTGAATTGTTCAATCTAAATTCAAGTAGTAGAGTAGATAGAATAAAACAGAAAATTAATATGGAGACAACATTATCGTGACTTTGAGTTTGCGCACAATCTCCGCAAATCTCCAAAAAAATATTATGAAGCATGCTCCATACACACTATGGAAGCTAGAAATTAAGGCGAAAAATATGAAGCATGCTCCATACGCTAGAGTTGCTCTAAGTTTAAGGAAAAGATTGTTAACATGTTTACACCTAAATCAGATTCACTAGTACTAAAAAATTAAAATAATTTATAAATGTTTAATTAGTTTATTGATGGTTTATAGAACATGGAAACAACCAAATAAATACCTATAAATACATGATGCAAAAGGAACAAAGATGAGTAAAGAAAAAAGGAAATCCAGAATAGAAAGGAAAGAAAAGTAAGCAAAACCAAAATATTAAATAAATAAACGGGGGAGGGGGGATAGCATTCACCTTAAATGGGTCGCACCAAATCCATAGTAGTGGGGCGACCACACACATGAGGAGGCTAGTTAGAGGGTACCTGATGCGGAGCATCCTTCCATCATCCCCATGGACTCTACATCAACACATCAAACACCACGTGGACCGATGACAAGAGCTCAAGCACACGCAATGGTAACCGAGGTGAACTCCTTCCTATTTGACATGCATACGAACTCGAATGCAACTTGGTTACTACCTCACCAAAATGCTCTATGTATCATTAGGTACGAAGAAGGACACTTCCAAGCAGCTGAGGAGCACCACCAAGTAGAAGAAGAAGCACCCCAAGTCACCAAGGAAGAAGGAGGAGTCCCACAGGAGCAGGGCGGGAAGTCCCAGGCGACCCCGTGTGCACGGGCCCCCGAAACCCCGTGTCCACGGGCTACACCGGGAGCTACGGCTGTAGCACCCTGTGTGCATGGGCGTGTACCGTGCGCACGGGCCCTGTGTGCATGGGTTTTGTTTGGGCCTCCACTTCATCCACCTCGCCCCCAGGCCTATATATTTTGTACCTAGGGTTATGTTTAGACTTAGCAAAGTATTGGATAGACATTGAGAGAGCTTTGCTCATCTTTCCCCTCCTCTTGGAGATCAAGACCCCTCTAGGGAAGAACCCTAGTGGATTATTAAGGCCTCCTCTTGGAGAAGATCAACACCAAGACCTCGCCTCCTTTGGAGTGGGAAGAACTTTACCCTAGTGCTATTTTCCTTCAATTGTTCTTGTATGCTTGTGGATCTCATGTATGTTATTCTAGTGGATGTGTGATTTGGGTTTTGTTTGAGTTTCTCCCCTTGTGTTCTTGTGTGTTCATCACTTTCCCCACCTCCAAGTGTGAAAAGATCCTCTCTAGGGTTTTACCCTACAACATCTTGGTATCATGAGCAAGGTTGATTCACATCTTGGAACCCATACCCCCCATCTGCTAGCTTGATTTTGTTGTTTTCGAGCATAGGTGTGCTTTTTGCGAAACCGTAGGAGTCCTTCGCCACGAAGCATAGGTGTGCTCCCCCTTGGTGAGGTACGTACAACCGGAAGAAAAAAAGTGAAGCATGTGTGTGCTTCATCACAGAGCACAGATGTGCTTCACGCGAAGTGTAGGTATGCTCCGAAGGATGGAGCGCAGGTGTGCACAAAAGGGGGGGAAATAGGTAGTGCACAAATGCGCTTCAGATGGAGCACATATGTGCTTCATCATGAAGTGTAAGTGTGCTCCGACGGATGAAGCACGAGTGTATCCTGAAAAGAAAATAAAATGAAGCACGGACGTGCTCCGTGGACAAGCACATAGGTGTGCTTCATCGTAAAGCATGTATGCTTCATTGGGGCACAAGATGTGCTTCGCTACAAGCATAAGTTGAAAAACAAGGCCATGAGAGATTGCATGCATGTCTCTCGGTGAGCCGGCTTTCGAAAAGCACTAACCGTCACGTGTAAATGTAATCCATTTTGTCACGACGGTTTAGACTCGAGAGTTTTTTTCTAGAAAAAAGAGAGAGGGGAAAGAGAATTCTGCGTAATAGCTGAATGTGAGTCTCTCCTTAACCTAACTCCTATGGCTTAGCATATTGTTCAACGACTGTCGTAAAGATTAAGCTCGTGAACTGCTTCTAGAGTTCTCGTCTAGTTTCCACGTTAAGCTGAGCCCGATCACATAAACTCCATTCGTCACCAATCCAGACTCACACTCACAGAGACACCAGGCGGACGAAGACGAAAAGACTCTTCAAGTTTCGTTTAGCAGGTGGTTGCTTAGCCCCAAAGGCTCGGTGAGTAGAGTTCATCAACCATTCCTCTTGGGAACTCTTGCCTACAGCTTCACGCCTTCACTTGCCAGAAATGGTTGACAACGTGCTACCGCCCCCTTCACCTTTCCTGGCCACAAGTGGTCCGGGTTAGGCAAGAGAACCTTTAGGTTAGGCACTTCATACCAAAGATTTCTACATGTTCAAGTTCCAACAAGCAGAACGGCCTCGCCTTGTGCTTCACCAATGATCCAGGTACAGAGGACAAGATCCAACAACTAATGGTTCCTGTTATTAAGAATGGTTGGCCATTGAAGAACTGATATAGGAAGGAAGACCAAATATATTCACCCGTTGCTCAAAACTTCAATAGGCCACCAGAAATTACCGGTGAACCAGCAATGTACTATGGTGAATCCTTTTCACCTCAAGTTAGATATGCATCAAGAACAGGATATATAGTGTACCTTTTCTTGAGATTCACACCTCAGAAGTCAAGGATCCTGAGATTCTACAGCTCCAGTCACAGCATGAGTGATTGCATGAAAGGGACATTCGGTCGAAGGAAAACATGTCAACAACAATAAAAGGGCCTAATGCAAACAGCGGCCAAATAAATAAATAAAAATCTCAGCATATGGAGCACACAATGAGAACATGCAAAGATATAAAACTGCAAGTGCAACAGAGAAAAAAAATGATTTCACTGCACGTCTACCAGTCGTGCTCAAGGGACCAATACTAGAAAGGGACGAACCATTATAAAGTTTACAATAATATAAGCAGAAAGATGGGCATCAAAAATTTGACAGTAACAAGATGTGAAGCTTCCCGTATACTGTTCGCTATGCCATCCCTCTCATGCTTAATTTGGCAGTTTTCCTTGTACGGGTTATATCTTGATCAACCATACTTCTGCCAATTATGCATTACCTTACCAGAAAGACCTGGTTGTCTATATTCATGACCTTCATCCAAACTTTTCTTCCTGCTCACCGCCCAACACATGTCAGCTTGCATCCTAATCCACATGTTAGCTTCTTCTCATTGTATACGCAATGCTTTCACCAATCCAGGGATTGCAAAAATTCCTGACAGATTGTTAATTGCTGAACAAAATATATTACTCATACAATGATGCAATCAGATTAACAATAGCCATGGATAAACCTCAGGACAGAAAAATAAAAGCATAATTATTGATCACTTGGGATTATGATTGCTACTCTAGTAGAATACAGGTGCATGTACCCAGAGGCCAAGTACTTTTCCATGTACATGGTAACACAAGACAAATCTCGTCCAGAAGCGTAAACTAATATCATGCTTTCTAGTCAAATACTACCTCTGCAACTTAATATAAGATGTTTTTTAACACTATGACAGTGTCAAAAAACGTCTAATATTAAGTTACGGAGGGAGTATTAACTTGGCCATACGCTTGCATGGTCCTTGCAGACATAGTCCCTACTCAATTCACAGTTTCACACTCACAGGAAAGACCACTGAAAAATGGTACACTGGCCCCTTAGATTTCTACAAAGTTCAGGCAACATATATAATAGTTCGAGCTAAAAGGAACAAAAAGTGGTGTACTCGATAATCTGCATTAGAGTGTATATGCATGAGAAGCACCCACAAAGAAAACCGCATAAATATGGACATTGCTTGAGCAAGAAACTTCTGAGAACTGACACCAATGATGATGCTTCAGGAAAGTTGGAGAAAGTCTATTCAACCAGACCAGGCTTTCAGGAATCGCTTTATGTGGAGAGAGCCTGCAGTGATTCCATTGTAAAGAAACTCTTGAACCACCACACCTACTGCATCCTTCTCCTTGCTTCTTAGCTTGGCTTACCATCTTCTCTAAAACAACCGTGCTCTGCCCCCCAATATAAGTACTCACCTGCTGGCCAAACAAGATGCTAGAAGCCAGGTAGACACTGAAACAGGAGTTTGGGCAGAGTAATAGGGCCACCTCTCTTTGGTCTGTGTGCAGTATTAAGCGAAATGGACAACAGCATGCCTGTAGTCAGTAAGATGTATTGCTCAAGCACTCCAGCGGCGCTGATGATCAGGAGAAGACCCATGGTAGTGAATGGCGGTGGTTTTGTTGTTACTGACTTTAGTCATAATGTTGTTTTCATTGTGGATGGTTGTGGTATACTTGGATCTAAGGGGGAGCTCATGGTGAAAGACAGTGATGGAGAACAGATACTATTCATTTCTAGAAAGGTAATACATCATAAGTTGCTGAATAGTAACTCGTAGATAGGCTTATTTTCTCTATTACCAGTTGTTTGAAGTGCTTCACCTGAATTAAAAGCTAATCGATTAGGTTGAATAGTGAAAACTTAACTGTTGACAGCCAAGACAAACACAAATGATCTCTCTCACTCATGTCCGTATACCCTATATTTCTTTGAATATCACCAGAATGAAACTCTCTGTGTGCTCCATTACAGGGAGGAATTGTACAGGCTCTAAGCACGCGGAACAAATGGAATGGGTACTCAATGGATTACCAAGGGAAAAACAAGTTGGTCTTTAGCCTAACTGATCCCAAATCATGCATAGCAAAAGGTGCACCTGTTAGAATTCACATTGAACCAAAGAGGCACTGCAATAATTGGGATTTCGAGATCTGTGGATCTTTTGCAGATAGGAACTGCACAATAATTGATTGCACTGGAAAAATAGTGGCGCAGGTATGCCATCCATACCTTGATAATTCTTCTACAAGCAATACATTCTACATATGTAATTGCAGTGAATTGTATTTCTTTTGTAGAGTTCCTTTGTGTCATGTCACTAAATTACAAAGCATGTGCATATATTTGCTTCATATGGCCAAGTTAGTTGTGAACTACAGATTCCCCATGAGTCATAATTAACAGAATTACTCCACGACAACACGGGACAGGATAAGCAAAGGCTATCCTAAAGTGAGATATTGCCATGTTGGTAAAGGGATGGTGTTTATTTCCAGTGGTTTTGCTTGATTGTTATTGTTGAGATCGAGAGGGAGAGCAGTACCTTCAGACAGCTCGAGCTCTCTTGTCTGGTTGCCCGCGCGAGTTATGTGTGTGTGTGTGTGGCGGCTTGCACAGAAACTGGAGGACTGGATGCCCCCTTCTAGGTCAGCACGCTCACATGGGCTTGGGCCCTAAGTGACAAAGCTTGAGATGGGCTTGGGCCCATACCTGTTCAACTGTTATTATAAATGTCTATGCAAGTGTGTCTAGTAAAGTTTATAAGAATTTACATGCATGCCACAAGAACATACATATCTTTTGCAGATAGATACTGCACAATAATTGATTGTACCAGCAAAATAGTAGTGCAGGCATGCCACACATACCTTCATAATCCCCTGCAAGAAAAAGTTTCTACATGTGCTTTTTCAGCAAGTTATATTTATTTTGTAAGATATATTTGTGTTATCACAAAGTTACTAGATGTGTATCTTCTTCTTTATATCACAAAGTTACTAGATGCACATCCTACTGAAACACAAGCTTGATCTACAGCCAAGGTTGCTTAGATAAATTCACAGTTCATCCTCTACCTCATGGATCGCCAGACACGCGGATTACCACATAAAAGACACATGCGTGTGTGGGTGCGACACACCAACGCTTGATCCATTCAAGGACTGAACTCATTTGTAGAGTTCGACTGTGTTATCACAAAATTACTGAGTACATGCATATCATTCTGTCATGGATTATAATTAACAAGAATTATTCCATGACATCAGGGAAGAACAAATATGCTATCTAAAGTGAGATGTTGGTTACTTAGTAAAGGAATGGTGTTTGACTATTTCCAGTGATTTTGTTTGATTGTTGTTCTACATGTCTGTGCAAGTGTGTCTGGTAAAATGTATAAGAATTTCAGTGCATGCCACAAGCATATGTGCATTACAAAAAAGATAGAGATCTAACAAATATATTCTTCAAACTGTAGATGGGGAAGAAAGAGCTGATAGAAAGTAATGACTTCTACCACGTGACAGTGCAGTCAGGATGTGACCAGGCTTTTATCATTGGGGTGATGGCAGTTCTTGACAACATCCATGGAGAATCCACCAGATGTTAATAAAATGAATGGGTGAATTTGCTCACTTACAGCACCTACTTTAGTCTTGAAGTAGAGGTCAAACGAATGTATGTCCACTGGCAAGTGACAACATCCCACTGTATCAGGCTATCAGCTACACTGTATATTAGATTTAGCCAGTTTTCAGAAGTTAGCAAGTGATTAATTGATGATGTAGTAGTGCCAGTTTATTATATGAGCTTAACATGTGTGCTGCTCAATTATGTCTTTGACAAATAGTGGTACACACAACAAAGCAAAAGGAGCACACAAAGACACAGGCGCACATAACATTCCTGAGACAGCTTTATGAATCTATATTGACTACTCTATGTATTGAAATAACAGGTCACTGAATAACGAAGTATCTACCCATTGAACTTGGCTCAATTGAGCATATTATGCTTAATTAGCAGGATATCATGATCTTAACACTGACGTCCTACGAAACAAGGTGTTTTGCAAAGTTTTAGCAGATAAACACAATGTTTTCATTAAAATAGTTAAACCCGCGTTAGCTTTTCTGGTACTCAGTTTATGAGACTTCTAAGCCAGGCTGCTACGCGCCTCAACATGCCATACCTTATGTTGCAAAAACTAGAAAGTTGCTAGTACTAAGTAACAAATATGTTTAAGAAACAACATAACAAGCATCACAGCAGAAGGGGTAACTTGCTCAAAAAACAAAGAAGGTGTAACTGTCAAAACTGTATGCTCAGACTTGTTATTCTGTAGGCATGGTTGTAGGAAAATTGCGCACAATGTGCATGACAGTTGAAATGATCAACTACCCTTTCCTAAAATATTTTCTCTACTGGAGTGAACAATGAACAACAAGGCACAATACAAGTTAAGTACCTCTGCTAGAGGGTAAATTACTTCCATCGTGTTCTTCAACTGCTGATTCCCCCTCATTTAGGTAACAGCTCCTCCAAAACGAAGCGGGTTCTTGACAGGCAGGTTCAAGTGACTGGATGATCTTATCATCTACCCAGGGAGTCGACAAATCATACATGAGGTGTTGAGGAGCGTGTCAAGGGTCCATTGAGCAAGTGATGTAGCACTACTGCAGCTGATCAGCAGGCCCCTTGAAATTACAGCTCCACCATTTGCTTCCCTTTATGGAATTCATCGAATCACTTCAACGCATACACGGAGCACCAAGCTGCTTGTCCTTTTCTTTCTAGCATGAAATTTTGGATTAGTCTCTCAATAGTTCCATACCCTTGGTGTAACCAAGATGTCAATGGTTACATTTGAGTTCTTTTCGACTGAGTGTTCTGCAAAACCACTAGTGTAAAAATAAAAAGTCAGTATAATGCCTTCCAATATTCAATCATGTTTCAATCGAATACAGGTGCAGTACAGTTCACATGACTAGACATGTATATAAAAATCAGGAATTTCGCAAGTCAGGTCTCTAATGTCTATAGAATAAGATTAGCGTGTGCAGTAAAATATTGCTCACAGTTTCTACGGACTCGAACAGACTATTAATCACAATCACCACCACTGATTAACGCTGCTATATATCTATGCTGAACTAAAATGTGAAGTAAACATTAAACAGGCCACTCAACCTATTAAATCAAACACATTTTGGAGAGTTAACATGATAATTATTAAGTTATACTCCCTCCGTCTGAAAAAGCTTGTTCCTCAAATGGATGTATCTAGCACTAACTTGGTGCTAGATACATTCATTTGAGGGACAAGCTTTTCCGGACGGAGGGAGTACGAGTTTGTATGGAAATAGTTCAGATGTGCAAAATGTAGTAGTTAGTATAGTTGATGCAAGAGGCCTTTGATTCAAAACAAAGACTAACCAGAGCTTGTTCTTCTTATTTGGACAAGCGCCAGATGCCCCGTAATTCGCACCGAAAACAGTCAAGATGCTGTTCCTTACATTCTCCATTGTATCATTCAGCTATACAGCTACTGAAATGTCTACGCTTTGGGTTACAGGAGAAGGATCTTTCCAACTCGATGAAGCACCCCCTGCTGCAATACGCATTATATGATCCACCTCACCAGGCATCCCAGACTTTAAAAGGCAGCTAATAAAAGAATTGACTACTATACTGTCAGGGGTACACCCAGTCTCTACCATTTTATGGAAAAATGTGATGGCTTCTGCTATCCTACCCTTCATGCAGTGCCCAATTATCAAAATAGTATATGTATACTTGTCGGGATGACATCCTTTCTCTTCCATCTCCATTAGAATCATGTTTGCTTCGTCCACCTTTCCACCCTTGCACAGTACATCAATCACAGGGTTATATATAAACGCTTGTGGTGCAATGTCTGTTCTAATGTTCATTTTTTTCAAAAAATGAAGTGCTTCCCCTGATCTGTTCTGCTTACAAAATGTGTGTATTATGATACAGAACGTGTGTGCATTTGGTTGAATATGATACTGAGACATCTCAGTCCAAATCTTCATTGCATCATCAAGCTGTCCGCACCGACAATATCCATCAATCAATGAGCTAAATGTCACAACATCAGGAAGGCAGCGACGAAGTATCATTTGCTGATACACTGCCACCGCATACCCCATATTCCCAGCCTTGCCATATCCATTGATTAGCACATTGTATGTGACCACATTGGGTGATGTCCCACACGCAACCATGTCATCGTATACTGCCATTGCATCCCCCATCCTGCCAGCCTTACAGTAACCTGAGATTACTGAGGTGTATGTCACTACATTGGGCTTGCAAACACCATCTCTCTGAAGCCTCCTCAACACCTCACGACCCTTACTCACCTCCTTTGCCCTGCATAGCCCATTCACAAGAATATTATGTGTGACAGTATCTGGTGAGCAACCAAACTCATCCATCCTTTCGACCAACTCGAGCGCTTTTTGAACATCCCCCACCTTGCAAACCCCCTTGATGATGACATTGAAGCTCCACGTGTCCGGAGAATATACTCTCCCCTGGATCCACCCCTCAAACAATGCCACAGCCTCCTGCACCCGGCCACGGCCAATGAACAAGCCCATGAGCTTGTTATATGCATACGCTTCAATGGAACAACCAAATTGGGATGCCTTTGAGAGCAATGCTGCAGCGGCATCAAGAAGGCCTGCGGTGGCGCAGGAACCGGACAGGAACGAGAGAAAACGAGCATTGGGAAAGTAACCAGACTGGTCCGTCATTTGGTCGAACAGTTGGAGGGCATCAGTGTGGCGGCCGGACTGGCACATCAACGAGATGACGTAACGGTAGGAATGAGCGGACGGGGGGATGGCGAGCTGGGAGTGGGGGGAATGCAGCGCAGAGAAGAGGTGGAGCGTCGAGGAGGCGCAAGGCGCGTGGCGGAGCGCGGCGGCGGCGGCGACCTGGGAGGGCGCGAGGCGGCGGAATGCCGGGAGGTAGTGTGGCAGGAGTAAGGCGGCAGTCGCGAGCGCCTTGGCGATCCAAAGCTCGGCGTCGTGCAGGGGCGGGTCCTGCGGCGGCGGGCGGTCAATGGGGTTGTAGGAGTGGAGGAGGCGGAGGAGGGGGTGGCGAGGGGGCACCCGGAGCTGGAGGAGGCTGTGTAGGAGGAGCTGGGGAGGCATCGGAGAAGGCGGCGGCGGAGGGTAGCTTGAGAGGAGGAGACGTCGCGGCGGCGGTCATGGAATCACGGCGATGGGGGGAGGCGGCGTAGGCCGCATGGTGGTGCGTGTGGGAGGGAGAAGAGGGTTTGGCCCCTTTGGGGCTTTTCTGTAAATCTGTACTGTGCACAGCGCTCCAACGAGATCTAATATGAATTTGATTTGAAGCACACATCCACTTGTTTCGCTTGAATTCGAGTCTGTGTTACTTAAATGGTTTTGAAGAACTTATGAAACAGTAGATTATTTGGAATGTGGTGGTGTTGTTTTTTCGAGAAAACTTGCAAACTATTCATCAATCGTCAAGGTGATACAAAAAACACGAGAAGTAAAATTTACATCCGGATCCAACCACCTAGCGACGACTACAAGCAGGAGAGCGAGTCGAAGGCGCGCAGCCGTCATCGCCGCCCCCCCCCCTTCCTGTCGGAGCCGGGCAAACATTGTTGTAGTAAACAGTCGGGCAGTCGTCGTGCTAAGACCCCACACGACCAACGCACCAGAATAACAACTGTCGCCGAGAGAAGCATAGATCGGAAGGATCCAACCTGCAGACACGCAAATGTAGATGAACGAAGACCGGATCCACCAAGAGAAACGCCGACCGAATCCTACGAGATCTGCCAGATACACACCTCCACACGCCCTCCGACGACGCTTGAAGCATTGTCGGGATGGAGGCTAGGCGGAGGGAACCTTATTCCATATGCAAGAAGTCCTCGCCGTCTCGTCTTCTTGAGTATGACACAAACCCTAACAATAACTCAGAACAACACCTAAAATGAAGCTCTCTCGCCGGTAAGGGTCGGGATCCACCACGCCTCCATGGTCCAAGGACCATAGGAGACGAGGCGGACCGGCGGCAGTGGGAAGCAGGAAACCCTATATGCGAGTTCGCAAGAGGGTGTTGTTCTTGTACGAATTGTTTGCCAATGATATGAACATGGATTCCAACGAACTTTCAAAAAAATGGATAAAACTCATTAATATTAATAGGATCAAAATCAAATCAAATTCACGTGTCGAATACCAATACAAACTGTTATATCATCTCCGTGAACTTGCGGCACTATGATTTGCACATAAAGATGGCAATGAACTAGGGTTTGCATAGGTATACAAATATTGAACCATGCATGTGCCGAGGAAGATGTGTGTTAATTGTACATGAAGATACACATAGCATAAAAATGTGTCCATATCTAGTCAGGTTCCTCAAACTGGTCCTAAACGTTCAGGTTGACCGACACTATAGGGAGGCCCGGACGGGCTCGGGGGAGGTCTGGACGTGTCCGGCGTGTTCGTCACGTCAGATTCGACATGAAGGACCCATCACAAATTGCGTCAATTCCTCCCGCTCCGACCTTGTTGAGCGAGCCATTTGCCTCTTCTCCCTCGTCCACCCAGTCCCTCGACTAGCTGCGCCGCCAACCTAGCTCCGACATCGTCCTGACCCCTCGGCACTGCCATCGACCTCCTCTCGGCTGTCTCGCCGCTCCGGACACCGCCATGGTACATCCCACTATTCTTGGACTACACCTTGCCCTCTATGTGTTTGACAAAATGTCCTACCAATTTTTGTGATTCCTTTCTTGAAAAACTATGGACTCTGATGATTTGTCAGATGAGGAGTATGGAAGGACGGGGCTTGATGAGTTAATGCAAAAGGAATTCTTTGATTCGTATGAGTCGGACAAAGATGTCGAGATGTTGATGATCATGAGCATCCATGAGGAAATGTACAGGGAGGTGGAGCACGTTCTGAACTTCAAAGGTTCGATCTGAGGGCGAAGAGTTTTGAACAAGGATAGGGCCGCTAGAGCGTGGCTCCTCTATAAGGACTAGTTCCATTCCATACGAACAATCCCTAATACATGGCTTCGTCGACGCTTCCGTATGTGCAACCCCTTGTTATTACGCGTGGTGGAGGGAGTGGAGGCACATGATTCCTACTGCAACCTCACCAGGGCTACAGGCAACTCTTGTTTTCTGCTAAGCAGAAGTGCACGACTGCTATAAGGATGCTTGCACTAGGTGCCCCGCTGAAGCCGTTGGCGAGATGATCCGGACAGGGAGTGCACATGCTTAAAGACCGTTGTTAGATTTGCATGCATCGTGGTGTAGGTGTTTGGAGCCGAGTATGTGAGAGAACCACATCATATAGAAAAGTTGATGGCTATTGGAGCGGCAAGAGGCTTTCCAGGTATGGTCGGTTCGATTGATCGCATGCATTGGCTGGAAGTTTTGCATGGGATGCACCAAGGTCACACCAAAGATGCCACCATCATACCTGAAACAGTGATATCAAAAGACTTGTGGATTTGGCATGCTATTGTTGACATGTCTGATTCTCACAAAGACATCACTATCCTCCAACGATCTTCCGTGTTCAGGAGACTTTGCAAGTAGGGGAAGCGTCGTCGTACAACTACATTGTCAATGGGCGCGACTACAACATGGGTACTCCCTTGCAAACAATATCTAGACTCAGCGGGCGTCGTTCATGAAGACCGTATCTGATCCCCATGGCAACAAATAGATATTCTTGTGATATTCTTATGTTTGTAGATGCTCTAAGCTCATTGAGGATTGAGGATGAGTTTAGAGCATCTACAGCCGGGCATCCCAAACCCACCTCATACGCTCGGGCGGGCAGTCCGGTCACTGACCGGTCTGATGCGGCTTGAACTACGTCGGTATTTCCCCAAAGAGGAAGGGATGATACAGCATAGTTACGGTAGGTATTTCCCTCAGTGATGAAACCAAGGTTATCGAACCGATAGGAGAACCACGCAACACCACGTAAACAGTTCCTGCACACAAAGAACAAATACTTGCAACCCGACGTAAGAGAGGGGTTGGCAATCCCTCACGGCTAAAAAGATAGGTAAAATTGTAGTAGATTGAATCAATAAATCTCACGGGAACGCGAGATATAATAAATAAATAAAAATTGCAGGAAGGTATTTTTGGGTTTTTGGATTAATAGATCTGAAAATAAAAGCAAATAAAAATAGATTGCGAAGGCAAATATATAAAGAAGAGACCTGGGGCCGTAGATTTCACTAGTGGCTTCTCTCGAGAAAAATAGCAATGGTGGGTAAACAAATTACTGTTGGGCAATTGATATAACTTCAAATAATCATAACGATATCCAGGCAATGATCATTATATAGGCATCACGTCCAAGATTAGTAGACCGACTCCTGCCTGCTACTACTATTACTCCACACGTCAACCGCTATCCAGCATGCATCTAGTGTATTAAGTTCATGGAGAAATGGAGTAATGCAATAAGAACGATAGCATGATGCAGACAAGATCTATTTATGTAGAAATAGACCCCATCTTGTTATCCTTAATAGTAACAATACATACATGTCGGTTCCCCTTTTGTCACTAGGATCAAGCACCGTAAGATTGAAGCCATTACAAAGCACCTCTTCACATGGCAAGAAAGATCGATCTAGTTGGCCTAACTAAACCAAAGATTCGAAGAAGAAATACGAGGCTATAAGTAATCATGCATATAAGAGATCAGAAGACTCAAATAATTTTCATGGATAAAAACATAGATCTGATCATAAACTCAAAGTTAATCGGATCCCAACAAACACACCACAAAAAGAGTTACATCAAATATATCTCCAAGAGACCATTGTAGTGAATAGTGAGAATCGAGAGAGAGAGAGAGAGGAAGCCATCTAACTACTAACTACAGACCCGAAGGTCTACAAAAGACTAATGACGCATCATCGGAGAGGCACCAATGAGGATGATGAACCCCTCCACGATGGTGTTTAGATTGGATCCGGTGTTTCTGGAACTTGCGGTGGCTGGAATTGATTTTAGTCGACTCCCCTAGGGTTTCTGGAATATCGGGGTATTTATAGAGCAAGAAAGCGGTGTAGGAGGCCACTGAGGTGGGCACAACCCACTTGGGTGCGCCTGGGGGCCCAGGCACGCCCTAGTAGGTTGTGCCCCCCTCGGGGCACCCCCAGGTGCTTCTCCGGCCCATTGGGTGTCTTCTGGTCCATAAAAATTCCACAAAAAGTTTCGCTGCATTTGGACACCGTTTGATATTGATTTTCTGCGATGTAAAAAACAAGCAAAAAACAGCAACTGGCACCGGGCACTATGTCAATAGGTTAGTCCCAAAAAATGATATAAAATGATTGTAAAACCTCCAAGAATGATAATATTGAAGGAAATATGCCCTAGAGGCAATAATAAAGTTGTTATTTTATTTTTCCTTATATCATGATAAATGTTTATTATTCATGTTGTAGGATCGAAAGTATGTCTAGAGGGGGGTGATTAGACTACTTGACCAAATAAAAATCTAGCCTTTTCCCAATTTTAAGTCTTGGCGGATTTTAGCAACTTAGCACTAGTCAAGCAAACAACCTACACATGCAAGTCTAAGAGTATAGCAACGAAATGTAAAACATTGCACATGAAGGTAAAGGGAGGAGTTTGGAGGGAGCAAACGCAATGTAGACACGGAGATTTTGGGCATGGTTCCGATAGGTGGTGCTATCGTACATCCATGTTGGTGGAGACTTCAACCCACGAAGGGTAACAGTTGCGCGAGTCCATGGAGAGCTCCACCCACGAAGGGTCCACGAAGAAGCAACCTTGTCTATCCCACCATGGCCATCGCCCACGAAGGACTTGCCTCACTAGGGTAGATCTTAACGAAGTAGGCGATCTCCTTGCCCGTACAAACTCCTTGGTTCAACTCCACAATATTGTCGGAGGCTCCCAGGTGACACCTAACCAATCTAGGAGACACCACTCTCCAAAAGGAAATAGAATGTGTGTTGATGATGAACTCCTTGCTCTTGTGCTTCAAATGATAGTCTCCCCAACACTCAACTCTCTCTCAAGGATTTGGATTTGGTGGAAAAAAGATTTGAGTGGAAAGCAACTTGGAGAAGGCTAGAGATCAAGATTCATATGGTTGGAATGGAATATCTTGGTCTCAACACATGAGTAGGTGCTTCTCTCTCAGAAAATGAATGTTGGAAGTGTAGGAATGTTCTGCTAGCTCTCTCCTCGAATGAAGAGTGGGTGGAGGGGTATATATAGCCTCCACACAAAATCTAACCGTTACATACAAATCACCAAACTCGGTGGGACCGAATAATGAAACTCGGTCAGACCGATTTAGTTCAAAATGTGAATGTTAGGCTTTTCGGTGGGACCGACATGTCAACTCGGTGTGACTGACTTCATTAGGGTTAGGGCATAACGTAATCTCGGTGAGACCGGTTACACAAACTCGGTGGGACTAATTTTGGTAATAAGCTAACCAGAGAGTTGGTCAGGCAAACTCAGTGGGATCGATTCGCTCATCTCGGTGAGACCGAAACATTACGAAGGGGAAACAAAGAGTTTGCATTATGAACTCGGTGGGACTGATCGCTCATCTCGGTTGGACCGAAACATTACGAAGAGAAACAAAGAGTTTGCAATCCCATCTCGGTGAGACCGAGATCTCTATCGGTAAGACCGAAGTGACTAGGGTTTGTGGCAGTGGCTATGTCAAATGAACTCGGTGGCACTGGATAGAAAATTTCGGTGGGGCCGAGTTTGACTTTTGGTTTGGGACATATGTGGGTATGAGAAAGTAGTTGATGGTTTTTGGAGCATGTCACTAAGCATTTTGAGCAAGCAACCCATTAAGCAACACCTCATCCCATTTTAATAGTATTGGCTTTTCCTATGGACTCAATGTGATCTTGGATCACTAAAAGTAAAATGTAGAGTCTTGAGCTTTAGAGCTTGAGCCAATCTTTTGTCCTTAGCATTTTGAGGGGTCCACATTTCTAATCCATGCCATGCCAATCATTGAGCTTTCCTGAAATATTTATCTTGAGATATCATTAGCTCAATGAGCTATATGTTGTTAGGAATTACCAAAACCACCCAGGGATAGTTGCACTTTCAATCTCCCCCTTTCTGGTAATTGATGACAACATATAGACCAAAGCTTCGACAAATGATCATAAGATTGAAATACATCGTCGCTTTGAGAAGTATGTGAGAAACAAGAGCTCCCCCTAAATTTGTGCATTATTTAAAATTTGCTTTTGAATGCAAATGCACAATCGATTAGGATCATGGGTCACTCTTCCATGTCACATACATCTTGGTGGAGCGCTCAAAATGGTATGAATTAAACATGCACTCATCACCAAGCAAAGTGAATGATCATATATGGGATATAAAAGATAATATCATCCAGGCAAGCATTAAAGTAGCATACGATCAAACACATGACCAAACAAGTATCTCACACAGACATAGAGTATCGACCAAGCACACAATAAAGTTCAACCAAAAGCAAGATAGAAAAAGAAGCAAAAACACTCTCTCTCGAAGCCTATGATCTATACATTTCTCCCCCTTTGGCAACAAGTTACCAAAAAGTTCGAAAATGCATAGTGTTATGCGTCTCTCAGGCTTGGTCTTCGGGAGGTGGTGTAGAGAGAACTCCAAGGACGAAGGCATCTGTTGATGTAGTTGGAGCTGGTGGAGTGGATGCTGGAGGTGGCATTGAAGCTGTAGCTGCTAGTGCTGATGATGTAGCTCTAGAATCTGGTACTGACACTGTAGCAGACCTCTAACCTCGTGGCACACGCTGAAAAGCATCTGTAGTTGCCCTTCCTCTCCTTTCCTCAGTTTCCTCCTGGAGCTGCTCAACTGCAGTCTGTATCTCAGTCACCTTGAGGTCAAGATCATAGAATTTTGTCTCAACAATCCTTTCCAAGCTCTCTTGATTCTGAGTCAGGGTGGCCAATCCCTTCTCAATCCTCAATGTTGCTTGTATCAGATAACCCAATTGATCTTGTTTGCTTTTTAGGAACACCTGAGATGCTTCCTCGGCAGTTGGCATCCTTGCAGCTTTCTCTGCCTTAGCCTTAGCTCTCTTCTCTTGTGCTTGTGTTGATGAAGGTCCATTCTCATTCATCACAACTGTGTTATCTTCAAGTTCTGGGTGCAAAGGTAAGTGCTCCTTGTACAACAGGTAGGTGCATGTGCCCATCTTTGAGTTGATGAGCTCCTGAATGTGTGGAGCATACCCACAAGATCTTTTATGATCTGTTGTTGTCCTCTTGATTGTCTCTACAATCAAACTCATGACCTTGAGTTTTTGAGGTACATCAAAGATTTGCAGCAAGTTGATGGAATGTCCTCTAATCATCTTGTGATCTCCATACTTGGGTAGCAAAGTATGCCTTAAGATGGTGTTGATAGTGGGTAGACCAGACAACAAATAGTGTACAGATCCAAGCCTGTGTGTCTCCAAAGCTTTATCAGGGATCTCTTTGTACATGTTTGCCATAGAGTTGTGGTCTTTCTTCTTCTTGGCATACGCATCCAAATCATCATCATGTTCCTCTAGGGCATTGATCAACTTGGCCCATTATTCAACAGTTGATTGGTACCTCGTACCTTCAGACATCCATACTATCCTTCCATCTGGATAGAAATGAGCAGTGGAGTAAAATTGCATAACTAGCTCATCATTCCATTTGGTCAACTTTTGACCCACAAACTCATCAACTCCACAAGCTCTGAAGCTGTCATGTACACCTGGGAAATAGTCTTCATTCTCATCAATGAATTCCCAATCGACCCATTTCATATCGCAGACAATTGGCTTCTTGTCAAGCAGTATAGTCTCATAGAAATCCTGTTGTTCCTTGGTGTGGAATCTATAGTCAACAGCAGTCCTCCTCCTCACAGCATAAGGATCAGACAGTCTCCACAATCTTAGTCCTGCATCTTTTCTGATGTTCATGTCCTCAGCTACTGGATGAGCATCATTGTGGTCTAGAATCTTGGGTTTCGGTTTTCTTAGCACTAGGGCTTCATCATCCTCTTCTTTAACTTTAGGCACTGGGGCCTTGTTCTTCTCTTCAGCTGGGATGTTTCTGGTGCTTCTCTTGGGCTTAGAAGGCTTCTGAGCTTGAGCTGTTGCTTTGGGAGCAGCTTCGGGCTTTGATGTGGCAGCCCCTGACTTGATAGCATCTCCCATGAGCTTCTGAGACTTGGGAGCTGGAGCAGCATCCTGTTCCTCTTCATCTTCTTCTAGCTCTCTCATGATGGAGAATCTACCAAGAACTCTGGCAGTGGTCTTATTGACCCTCTCCTTCCTCTTCTTTCCATCTCCAGCCTCTTTGGGTTCAAGAGTGAACTCCATAGTTTCTTGAGTGGAGGCTCTGGCCTTAGACATAGGAATCATTTTTGCTGGTGCCTTCTTGTTCAACCCTGGCTTGGTTGTTGCAGTTGTGCCATACTCTTTCTTTAGCACCTTCTTCTTGGAGCTGACTTCCTCCTTAGTGGCCACATAGTCCTCATCTTCAGAATCTGAGGTTTTCTTCTTCCTTGATCTGGTGGCTGCCTTTGGCAAATTACTGGGAGTCCTCCTGCTGCCATCATCTGAGGTACTTGAGGGACTAGTGCCCTCACTCAATTGCACTGGCTCTTCAGATCTGTTTTGGCTATCACTTTGGTCAGACATCTTGGCAATCAAACTGACAACAAACCCTGTGAATAGATATAGATGAGGTAGAATAGATGAGCATCACAAAGTGCAGAGTTTTTGCAAAACAGATGACTCAAAAACTTAGTTTTAGTTCTGCATAGAAAGCATTTCGGAGCTACCGATTTGTTAAACTCGGTGATACCGAAGCAATTTTTGGAACCTAAACTAGTGAACTCGGTCAGACCGAGTCACGGTTCCGTGGCGCCGAGACTGCTAGGGTGTGTTTAGTTTCAGTCACCGACTGGAACGTCACGGGTCCGACCCGTCCTTGCACGAGGTTCTCGTGTTTGGATTTGGAACGAACGGGAACTGACTCGTTCCCCGAAAGGGAATATTCCAACAATATCCGGAAGGAACTCGTTTCTTCGATTTGGTGGAACGACGCGGAACGGCCTCTCGCGGTCTCGCACACTCTCCCTCCCAAGGCACTCGCCCCAACCCCTCTCCCTCACGGCCTCCCGTCGCTCCTCCACTCTCATCTTTCCCAAGTCTGGCGGATGGGCGACGGCGACCAGGTCAGCGGATCCTTAGCAGGTTGGTGGCTACCTGATCTATTGGATGGATGGCGGCTACCAGGCCATCAGATCCGCTGTAGGGCAACAACGACCTGATCTGCCAAGGATGACCTGATCTACTATGAGGCGGCGGCGACGTGATGTGGCGGGACGGCGGCGACCGGGCCTGCTTTTCAGGCGGTGGCCATTCCCTCGCGGGTTGCGACGGCCACATATCCCACGCCATAAGTGTCTCGCTGCTGGCTACAACAGTTCCAAGCCACCTATCTTGCGTTGCTGGTTTTCATCTATGAGATTTTTTTTCTTGATTGAAATCTAATCTAATGTGAATAGTCAAAAAACTTCGAGAAAAATTTCGTTGATTGCATGCCCGTTCATTATTATTTACCCTATCTGTACTCTTAATTTGATGATTTTTTACCCGTCTGTACTCTCATTCTAATGTACAATTCAATGTAAATGCTATGCAAATTTCAACTATATGTTTCTAGCAATACAAATATTTTATACTTGCTCATATTGTGTGTGTGTGTGTGTATATGCATATGAGAGGCAGCTTCACTACTTTTATAAAAGAGATGAGTTGAACTGAATCCGTTCCATTCTATCTCTCAACCAAACATTGAAACTTAACCATTCCATTCTATCAAATATCCCCGACTAAACACAAGAACGGAACTGACCCATTCCATTCCATTCCACTTGGTTCCCAAACTAAACACACCCCTAGGGTTTCACAGAGAATCGAACTCGGTCACACCGATTTGGAATTTTCGGTCAGACCGAAAACGCATGTGCAATGGCCTAAGCCAAATCGGTGAGACCGATTTCTACAACTCGGTCGGTCCGAGATGAGTTCGGCGGAAACCTAACCATAAATTTTCGAATCAAACCTAACCTAAAGGATGTTTTCTCTGGATAGATTGTTTTCATACGTGGTAAAGATCATGGCAGAGCAATGTGCTATGAATAGCACAAAGAGTCGAACCCATACCCTAGTTCGGCAGGAGTTCGCTACGGCGACAACGGCGGAGCAGAATTCCATTGACGGCGACGGAAACCAGCGGCAGGGGGTCGCTGGCGGCAAGGAGATGATCCGGAGACCCGAGGAGGCAAGCAAGACACACGCGCGGGCTGAGGAGTTTAAAGAAATTTCCAAAATCTCACACGTGGGTTTGTATATCCCGACCCTGTCGGTGTGACCGAGTGGAACAACTCGATGGCACCGAGATGCAGAATCACAAGCGGTTACTGCAACTCAGTGTGACCGAAAAGTTCAAATCAGTTGCACCAAGATGGAAAACCTAGATCAACTTAGTGAACTCGGTGTGACCGAAGTGGATGACTCGGTCATACCGAAATGCACAAAGAGGTTTTGGAAGTTTAAGTCTATGACGAATCGGGGACTCCGAGTGCCCCTCACATAGAGTGGTTCGAATCTGACTTGATCAAGCTTTGTGATGTAGCATGAATTGAGTTTGAGACGAGAAAAGCATAGGTAGCTAGAGGAGGTTCTTAGGCATTCTTGTCCATCCACTTGGCAAAAGAGAAAACGCCAAACAATCAAAACAATAAGTGGATGTCCTCGAATGAGTAAAATATGCAATCAACATGCTCACACAATAAAATGGCAAATGAAATATGTGAAAAAGCATGCACAAACACCCTAGCATCTATCAAGCAATTGGCGATGACTAGGTCATCTATATATGAGTATATTGATTGAGGAGTCATTGAGTCAAATGAGAACATTTGATCATAGGTCATACTCAGCGTTTAAGCACAAGTGGGGTTGCCACTTTTACATAAAGCATTGTTGTGCTCATACCTTTAGAGTTGCTTTAGCTCAATTGATTAGAGTAAAGCTCCCCCTAGATGTGATATCCCCCTAAGAGGGATGAACTAACCTTGGGTTTTGTCGATGATGACTTCATGTAGGTGTTGAAGATGTAGATGCTCAATGTTGATGTAGATCATTCGGAGCAATCCATTGGAGTGAGTTGCACTTTCAATACCTACACGGGTTACTCCCACAAGGAACAAACAAGGATATCCATAGACATAGAGTGATGTTCACATAAGATTATGTCCATGAAAGCATTAGGTTACCTTGTCCCTTGTCTTACCAACAAGAGGGTTTGTGACTCCTAGAACTAGTGCAAGATGTGGAAGTTGTTTGCACATGTCCTTGACAAAAGATATGAGTGAATTATGTTGGCGGAGTCACCCTCAAGAACTCTCTAGTTCTTCTTCTTTGGGATCCACATCATCTTGATGGGAATCCTTGGAGTTGTAGTCGTACTTGATGTAGTAGAGCTTGATGTAGTCTTGGGAACCCACTTGACCAAGGCCTTGGGAACTTCTTCAAATGCATCAATCTCCTCTTGAAGCTTGTCCTTTCATTTTGGCTTGTGGTCTTGTGGTGGAAGATCATCTTGAGCTTGTGTCCCTTGGAAAGAAGTAGTATCATACTTCTCTTGTTGAGGAACAAACTTCGTCTTAGGGTATTGATCTTCTTCCCACTCAACTCCATTGGCATTGAACTTTCGTTCAAAACCAACACCTTGATTCTTCCGGTGCCTTCCTTGCTTGCGTACAATTTCCTCAAATTGCTTACTCCCGGCAAGGCTCTTGTAAACATCTTTATCTATAATTCCCTTCAATAAGCTATTTTCTTGCTCAAGTGTAACTTGGCTAAAAGAATCATTAGTGGAATCAATAGAACTACTAGAAGCAACAACATTGGATTTAGCATGATTATTGTTACTACTAGAAGAAGAATCTTTCTTACTCTTGTTGCTAGATTTAACTTGTGGCATGTAAGTAGACAAGAGTAAACACTTGGCAATGTAAGGAGAACTTTTCTTGCGAAGATCATCATTGATTGCCTTTAAGAACCCATGCTCTTGCTCAAGGTTGAGCTTTTCAAAGCGTAACTTTTCATGAGTCTTTAAAAGTTCTCCATGATCTTCCAAGGTAGTTTCATGAGCTAACTTAAGAGTGTTTAGTTCTTTAGTCAGACGCTCAATCTCCTTCTTATCATCGTCATTCATTTTATCTTGATTAGCATGATTAATAGTAGGTTCATTATAGTTTTCATAACTAGAGTTGTCAACAAGTAAATCATCATCTCCTAGAAAATCATCTTCATCACTATAGAAATCAACATACTCGGGGTGTGATACCTTTGGGCCTTTAGCCATGAAGCATCTTCCAATTCCTTCATTTGGTGAGTCAAATATGTCGTAGGAGTTGGTTGACACAAGTGCTAGACCGGCAACACCTTCATCTTGAGTATATTTGTAGTCGGAGTGATAACTTCTCTCGGAGTGATTGTCGGAGTCGGATCAGGATACCCATTCACCAACATGAGCTTGATGTCTTCGTTTTGTGTAGCTCCTTGATGATTTGTCCTTCCTTCCCGAATCCTTGCTTCTCCGTGATGTTCTTCGTTCATAACGGTCATCTCTACTCCTTCTCTCTCTAGGTGGTGATTCTTCTGTTGTACTTCTCCTTTTGGGTGAATCTTCTCTTCTTTTGTAGGGAGCTGTACACTCATTGGAGTAGTGTCCGGGTCTTCCACAATTGTAGCAATTACGTTCACGACTCAAAGATCTTTTGTCATTGTAGGACCTTGACTTGGAACTTCTTTCCTTGCTTCTACTCTTGTAGAACTTGTTGAAGTTATTCACCATTAGGCACAATTCTTCATTGAAGGTTTGTTTCTCACTTGATGATGTGGGAGAATCACATGAGGCTTTGTAAGCACCACTTAACTTGTTGTGAAGCTCTTCCTTATCCTTGAGTGACATCTCATGAGCAACAATTCTTCCAATGACTTCCGTTGGCTTGAGATCTTTGTAATTGGGCATCATTTGAATCAATGTACACACGGTATCATATTTTCCATCCAAGGCTCTTAGGATCTTCTTGATGATGAATCTATCGGTCATCTCTTCACTTCCTAAGCCGGCAATCTCATTTTTGATGAGAGCAAGCCTAGAGTACATTTCAGAGACACCTTCACCATCCTTCATTTTGAACTTGTCAATTTGACTTTGAAGCACATCCAATTTGGATTCCTTGACGGAGTCGGTACCTTCGTGCATATCAATCAAAGTATCCCAAATTTCCATTGCATTCTCAAGACGGTTGATTTTGTTGAATTCTTCAGGGCACAATCCGTTGAAGAGAATATCACAAGCTTGAGCATTGTATTGCAGCATCTTCAACTCTTCCGTGGTAGGTTCATGGTTTGGTTCTCTCCCATCAAAGAATTCACCTTGCAAGCCAATACACACAATATCCCAAATGGCGGGGTTATGTCCAAGAATATGTATTTTCATCTTATGCTTCCAACTAGCAAAATTAGTACCATCAAAGTAAGGACCTATATGGTGGTATTTTCCCCCGCTAGACGCCATACTCTCCTAGGTTGTGAAACCAAGGCTATGATCACCAAATGCTATGGAAATCAAGGCAAATGGAGACCAAAGCTCTGATACCACTTGTAGGATCGAAAGTATGTCTAGAGGGGGGGGGGTGATTAGACTACTTCACCAAATAAAAATCTAGCTTTTTCCCAATTTTAAGTCTTGGCAGATTTTAGCAACTTAGCACTAGTCAAGCAAACAACCTACACATGCAAGTCTAAGAGTATAGCATCGGAATGTAAAACATTGCACATGAAAGTAAAAGGGAGGAGTTTGGAGGGAGCAAACGCAATGTAGACAAAGAGATTTTTGGTGTGGTCCCGATAAGTGGTACTATCATACATCCACGTTGGTGAAGACTTCAACCCACGAAGGATAACGGTTGCACGTGTCCACGGAGGGCTCCACCCACGAAGGGTCCATGAAGAAGCAACCTTGTCTATCCCACCATGGCCATCGCCCACGAAGGACTTGCCTCACTATGGTAGATCTTCACGAAGTAGGCGATCTCCTTGCCCGTACAAACTCCTTAGTTCAACTCCACAATATTGTCGGAGGCTCCCAAGTGACACCTAACCAATCTAGGAGACACCACTCTCCAAAAGGTAAAAGACGATGTGTTGATGATGAACTGCTTGCTCTTGTGCTTCAAATGATAGTCTCCCCAACACTCAACTCTCTCTCAAGGATTTGGATTTGGTGGAAAGAAGATTTAGTGGAAAGCAACTTGGAGAAGGCTAGGGATCAAGATTCATATGGTTGGAATGGAATATCTTGGTCTCAACACATGAGTAGGTGCTTCTCTCTCAGAAAATGAATGTTAGAAGTGTAGGAATGTTCTGATAGCTCTCTCCTTGAATGAAGAGTGGGTGGAGGGGTATATATAGCCTCCACACAAAATCTAACTGTTACACACAAATCACCAAAGTTGGTGGGACCGAATAATGAAACACAGTTAGACCGATTTAGTTCAAAATGTGAATGTTAGGCTTTTCGGTGGGACCGACATGTCAATTCGGTGTGACCGACTTCATTAGGGTTAGGGCATAATGTAATCTCGGTGAGACCGATTCGACAAACTCAGTGGGACCGATTTTGGTAATAAGCTAACCAGAGAGTTGGTCAGGCAAACTTGGTGGGACCGATTCTCTCATCTCGGTGAGACCGAAACATTATGAAGGGGAAACAAAGAGTTTGCATTATGAACTCGATGGGACTGATCGCTCATCTCGGTTGGACCGAAATGTTATGAAGGGAAACAGAGAGTTTGCAATCCCAGCTCGGTGATACCGAGATCCCTATCGATAAGACTGAAGTGACTAGGGTTTGTGGCAGTGGCTATGTCAAATGAACTCGGTGGCGCCGGTTAGAAAATTTTGGTGGAGCCGAGTTTGACTTTTGGTTTGGGACATATGTGGATATGAGAAAGTAGTTGAGGGTTTTTGGAGCATATCACTAAGCATTTTGAGCAACCAACCCATTAAGAAACACCTCATCCCCTTTTAATAGTATTGGCTTTTCCTATGGACGCAATGTGATCTTGGATCACTAAAAGTAAAATGTAGAGTCTTGAGCTTTAGAGCTTGAGCCAATCTTTTGTCCTTAGCGTTTTGAGGGGTCCACATTTCTAATCCATGCCATGCCAATCATTGAGCTTTCCTAAAATATTTATCTTGAGATATCATTAGCTCAATGAGCTATATGTTGTTAGGAATTACCAAAACCACCCAGGGATAGTTGCACTTTCACATGCTAGAATTGTATTAACCGGAAACTTGATATATGTGTGGATACATAGAAAAAACACAGTGTCCCTAGTAAGCCTCTACTAGACTAGCTCGTTAATCAAAGATGGTTAAGTTTCCTAACCATAGACATGTGTTGTCATTTGATGAACGAGATCACATCATTAGGAGAATGATGTGATGGACAAGACCCATTCGTTAGCTTAGCATATTGATCGTTCAGTTTTATTGCTATTGCTTTCTTCATGTCAAATACATATTCCTTCGACTATGAGATTATGCAACTCCCGGATACCGGAGGAATACCTTGTGTGCTATCAAATGTCACAACGTAACTGGGTGATTATAAATATGCTCTATAGGTATTTCTGAAGGTGTTTGTTGGGTTGGCATAGATCGAGATTAGGATTTGTCACTCTGAGTATCGGAGAGGTATCTCTGGGCCCTCTCGGTAATGCACATCATAAGAAGCCTTGCAAGCAAAGTGACTAATGAGTTAGTTACAATATGATGTATTACGGAACGAGTAAATAGACTTGCCGGTAACGATATTGAACTAGGTATGTGGATACCGACGATCGAATCTCGGGTAAGTAACATACCGATGGACAAAGGGAATAATGTATGTCTTCATAACGATTCGACTGATAAAGATCTTCGTAGAATATGTAGGAGCCAATATGAGCATCCAGGTTCCGCTATTGGTTATTGACCGGAGAGGTGTCTCGGTCATGTCTACATAGTTCTCGAACCCGTAGGGTCCGCACGCTTAACGTTCGATGATGATTTAGTATTATATGAGTTATGTGATTTGGTGACCAAATGTTGTTCAGAGTCCTGGATGAGATCACGGACATGATGAGGAGTATCAAAATGGTCAAGAGGTAAAGATTGATATGTAGGACGATGGTATTCGGACACCGGAAGTGTTCCGGAGGGTACCGGGTACATATAGGGTCACCGGAAGGGGTTCCGGGCACCCCCCGCAAAGATATGGGCCAAGGGAAGGGATAGACCAGCCCACAAAGGGTTGGTGCGCCCCTCCACCAGGCCGGCCATTCCTAGGGAAAGGAAAGGGGGAGGGCAAGTCCCCCTTCCTTCCCCTCCTCAAGGGAGAAAGGAAAGGGGGGAGGCACCTTCCCCTTCCTTCCCCTGGCGCCTATACAAGGAAGGGGGGCCGAACCAGGGCAGGAGCCTAGGTGGGATTCAGCCCCACTTGGGGCGCCCCTTGGCCTCTCCCTCCCACCTATATATATGAGGAGGGGCGCCTAGAACACACAATGACAATCGTTAGCCGTGTGCGGCACCCCCTCCACAGTTTACACCCCCGGTCATAGTTTTGAAGTGCTTAGGCGAAGCCCTGCGAGAATCACTTCACCATCACCATCACCATGCCGTTGTGCTGAAGGAACTCATCTACTTCCTCGACCCCTTACTGGATCAAGAAGGCGAGAGACGTATGTCGGTGTCAAAACCAGCGGATCTCGGGTAGGGGGTCCCGAACTGTGCGTAAGGTCGATGGTAACAGGAGGCAGGGGACGTGATGTTTTACCCAGGTTCGGGCCCTCTTGATGGAGGTAATACCCTACGTCCTGCTTGATTGATCTTGATGAATATGAGGATTACAAGAGTTGATCTACCACAAGATCGTTGTGGCTGAACCCTAGAAGTCTAGCCTGTATGATTGTGATTTTTTCTATGGACTAAACCCTCCGGTTTATATAGACACCGGAGGGGGCTAGGGTTATACAAAGTCGGTTACAGAGAAAGGAAATAATACATCTGGACGCCTAGCTTGCCTCCCACGCAAAGGAGAGTCCCATACGTACACGGGAGGAAGTCTTCTATCTTGTATCTTCATGGCCCAATTGTCAGGCCCATGTCACACAGGCCGGACGCCCGAGGACCCCTTAATCCAGGACTCCCTCAGTAGCCCCTGAACCAGGCTTCAATGAGAAGGTGTCCGGCGCATAGATTGTCTTCGACATTGCAAGGCGGGTTCCTCCTCCGAATATTTCAAAGTAGTCCTCGAACACAGAGAACGTGTCCGGCTCTGCAAAACAGGCTCCATAAACAGTATAATATTTAGCAAGTCCCATCTACTGACATTTTCGTAGCGAGACGCCACGTCTCCGCCCGGTCATTATTTCAAACCATTTTTTAGCCTCCCGCTCCATGTTTCGAGACATGGTTTCCATTGGCACGTCTTGTCGAAGCAGAGATCGTGTCCCCTTATTCCGGGATTCTCATTAATACGGGCGTGGGTAATCCAACCGCGCCGTCTACATCGCCCTTAGGGAATAGGCGAGTTTTAAGGCGAGTGGGGAGGCGCTTGATATTCGCAGCCTTTATAAAGGGGTAAGGATTTCACCTTTTCACCCACGCCTTCTTTCTCTCCGCCCATCCATTCTCGAGCTCCAGCGCCCAAGCTTCCATCCTTTCCACCTCAAAAAAGCACTCTAGCCATGTCTGGATCTGGAGCGCAGGGCAAGTGGATGGTTTCCTCCGTCAAGGAGAAGGACATCACCAAGCTCCGGGAGGCTGGGTACTTAGCCCAGGAAATCGCCCACCGGCTTCCAGCAAAGGGGAAGATCATCCCCACCCCGGAGCCCCATGAGAGGCTGGTATTCA
Organism: Triticum urartu; assembly: GCF_003073215.2. NCBI lineage: Eukaryota > Viridiplantae > Streptophyta > Magnoliopsida > Poales > Poaceae > Triticum > Triticum urartu. The sequence continues at coordinate 519,707,176 of NC_053023.1, forward strand.
TCCCCCACTTCGTCCGCGGATTGGGATTCCCTCTCCACCCATTCGTCGCGGACTCATGTTCTACTACGGGCTGGATTTCCATGATCTGTCCCCCAATTTACTTCCTCAACATCTCGGCATTCATTATCGTGTGCGAGGCCTTCCTCCACATCCCACCCCACTTTGGATTGTGGTTAAAGATCTTCAACGTGAAGCCGAAGGTGGTGGGTGGTCAACACGCAGAGTGCGGAGGCGCCATGGTGAGCAAGATGCCCAACGTCTCATGGCCCAAAGGTACCTTCATGGAAACCGTCAAAGGGTGGCAACAGCAGTGGTTCTACGTCACAGAGCCTCGCGACGCCACCTGGGCCGTGGCTCCTGAATTCTAGTCCGGTGCCCCGATGCGGCTCACCTCCTGGCTAGAGAAGGGCCTGGACTGGTCTTTGTCGGACGAGCTGACAGCACTTCAGACGCGCATCAGGAGCATGGTAGACAAGAACATCAAGCTTGTCAATGTGATACAGGTGATGCTTGTTTGCCTGATCCTTCCGTGCCAAAGCAAGACTTGCCATTTGTGGGAGTTTGATCCGGCCGAGCACCAGACCTTGCAATAGTTCTTCGGCACTACGCACGAAGACATCTGGAAGGTGCTTTTTAAGGCCAACGAGACATGGCCAGCGAAGACCGAGGACCATGGGCACGACCTGGCCCATCCTGCCAGTTCGGTAAGTTTTTTGTATTTCAAGGTGTATCCTTTACTTGCATACTCAAGGAAGACGCCTAAGCTTCCCTATTTGTTTGTTCAGGGCTGGACAAAGAAGGCGGAGCGGATCCAGTGTCCAGCTCCACTGCCAGAAAACCCAGCAATCCCTCTTCTGACGAAGATGCTGGTTCCGGCGCCCTACCAAACGCCGGAGAAGAAGGCCAAGAAGAAGACCAAGGAGACCAGGAGTGGTCTCCGCCATAAGGGCACTTCGGATGTGACGTCCGAAGACACTGAGACCCACTCCTCCCACATCGAGGACGACAAGGAGGAGGAGGAAAGCAACTCTCCCTCGGAGGGGGGAGGAAGAAAAGGGCGGCCTCCATGCATCTGGAGGCAGAGGCGTCCAAGAAGGGGAAGGTCTCCCCCGTGGACAACTCCGCGCGGGACATCGATAGCAGCTCCGAGTGGCGCCCCAGGGATAAGCCCCTTGCTGAATCGTAAGTACTCAAAGATGCACACATATATCTAGCTCCTTTACTTCATGGTTTTAACATGTTGAATTATGTGCTGCAGTCCGGCTCGTTCCGACCTCCAGTGATCCTCATCTTCGGGGAATTCGCTGGATCCGAAGGTGATGGACAGCGGGTCCCTTCCGGTGGCCTCTTCTCCCAAGGCCATGGATGACACCGAGGTGCTGTCCCGAAGGACCTCCCTAGGCCAGGGAGAGACGCAGGAGGCCGTCAGGGTGGTGCCAGAGGGTGAACCCTCGGCCGCCGGACACATGGGGGAGAAAATCCCCATGGAGACTGGCGATGGGGGCCATATCCAATCCGGCCACCAGTCGAACACAATTTCGGAGACCTATACGGCTCCAGAATCCGGCAAGAAACCTCCTTCGAAAGAAGGAGGTGCACCGATCCCACTGGTGATCTCTGTCCATCCACAGGCACCGGATACTCTGCTAGAAGCGCTGCAAAGTGCTTCCATTGTTGAGGAACACCGTACCCTCATGGGTACAGTGGTTGAGAGGATTCAATCCACAAAGAGGGGACTGACCGAAGCCTGCACAAGCCTTATAACAGGTTTTGAGGTATGAAACGCAATTTATGCAAAAGGAATGCCATAGTATAGACAATAGCCCCTGAGACACTGTCCGGTGTTCGAAAAGAAAAGCCGGACAGAGGATCAAATAATTTTCGTAGGAGACTAACCATACGTGTCTATGTGAATAAGCAGGCATCTTTGCTGGCTGTGACCTCTCATGCTGCTGTGGTCTCTGGACTGAAGCAGAGTCCGGAGCGGACCGAGGAACAGCTCGGTCATGTGAAAAAAACAGCTAGAGGACCATCAAGGTATGCAATGACCTTGTGTAGGTTTAGAAAGGATGAATGATTTGTGTTGACCATAGTGCCACGATATTTTGTAGTAGCGGGGACCGAGGTGGAGACCCTCAAGAAGGCGCTGGCTGAAGCCCAGGAGAGAGCGGCAAAGGAACAAGCCGCTCGCGAGAAGCACGAGGCCAGGGTTGGTGAGGTCCAGCAGGAGCTCCAGGACGCCATGCAGAATTGGGAGTCCTTGGAGCGCAATATTGCGGATCAAGAGTCCGAACTTGCCAAGGCCCGCCAAAGCGCACACGATGCCTGGGTTGAGGCCCAGGGCGCCCTCCAAGAAATCCAGGAGGCCAGAAAAATCGCGGCGGGTAAGGCCTTCATTATGCAGAGCAAGTATGTGAAGAAAAGGTTCCTCTTACTGACCCGGATTTGGAGTTCTCCAGGGGCGTTTGTGGATCTGCCGCGCAGTGTTGCCGATGCTGCAGAATTCTTCCGAGCCGAAGAGGGGTGCTCAACGGAGAAGCTGTTCTGGTCGCAATACCTTGTGCCAGAGCATCTGGTGCCCTTTAGCGATCAGCTGAAATAGCTGACCGAACTGCATAGGGTGGCCGAACTGGCCATGAAGGATTTGATAATCCGTCTATAGCCTGTCGACGCCATACCCAGTAGCTACTTCGGGCTCGTGAAGCGGCTGGTCGATGCCTGCCCTCGGCTTGATGCCATCAAGCGGTTGGTCTGCATTGAAGGTGCATGGTTGGCCTTTGCCCGTGTCAAGGTGTAGTGGGCAAAGATGGACGCCGTCAAGCTCGCCATCGAGGGACCGCCCGCGGACAAGGAGCACTGCATGCCCGAGCGGTATTTTGATGATGTCCTGAAGGGATCCCGCATTGTAGAGGGCCAGTGTTCAAAAGACATTATCTTTGAATGAAGTCATTCATGTTATCACTTCCTGTATTATGAAACAAAGTCTTATGTAATATAATGTTTACTATTTGAAAATTTTACCTCTTGTGCGGCCGTTTTATTAAATCTGAGAGTTGGCCAGTCATCGGCTTCAGCCCCCACGTAGGTAGTACGGGGGTGTTCGGGTTGAAACCTAAACACTCTTGATCCAAAATTTTGGTCCTTAAAGGAGGTGTTCAGCGCAGCGAACCAGGCAATCGGACTATGTGGCTTTATCACCCTCACTTAGCCATAGGAGTTTGACAATAGAAATGTAGGCGCATCCCCTAGTATTCGTTAGTCCGGACTAGGGTGCTGTAGACAACTGATCATGTGAAGGCCGATCCGTCACATAATGCGGAAAGAAGCGCAAGAGATTTTAACCTCCGAAGAGCTGACCAGCTCACGCCGCATCATGACAGTTAGTTTTCGGCTTTCTCTACTAAGGTGCTCATCCGGATAAACCAGGACACAATCGTAGTAGTTCTCCCTTTACTACCCTAGCCCATAGAGCGGAACGTAAGGTAGTAAGCACAGGAGCCGGGCAACCCAACTATTTACCAAAGACATGATTCGGAGCCGATGCATATAATGCTAAATTCGGGGGCCGAACTATACTGTAAAAGTGTTCGGACTTGTTGCCATAGTATGGAGCGCAATAAAGCCCCTGGCGAATTAAGGCGTACCAAAGTGTACAGATGCAATCGATAAGAATAGAGAAATAAAATGAAGTAGAAAGCCAATGCCACATGAGTTGGGCCGCAAACTATTTTCATTATAATTTTGATTAATACGTCAAAGCGTATTTGTACAAATAGTGCGGTAAGCAACCTGGCTATTTAACATGCCAAGACCAAGGGGGAGCTGCGTGCGGGTCCTGAAAACAGGTAGAATGATCATCAAGAAGAACATCTAGAGATTCCCCCACACGTCTATGTTGCTTGCCACCTTGGTATGTCCGTCCTTCGAAAGGACCGATGATCAGGCCGTCGAGAGGGGCCTGTAGAGAAGTGACCAAAAAATGGTAAAAAGGAAAAGGAAAAGTATGCGTGGGAGCCGTATGATGGACCACAATCAAGTTATGCCTCCGTCTATGCCCATGGTATTTTGAGTGCGTAGTTATGTACGCGTGGTACGTACACCGCCATTTGGTCGGGACTGAGACGGAGGTCGAATTGCTAGTCGAGCTCTTGACGAGCTGGACTGTCCTGCTGCAGAGTAGTCCGGACTCATTTGGCAATGTCCGGGAGCTTGGCCACCGAATTAAGGTTCTGCTTGGTAAGGCCGCTCTGTACTTCTGCTGCCAGGGCTGCGGTGTGCTCCTCGGTATGGAGGAAGCGCTTTGTGTTTCCGTTGACTGTTATGACACCGCGTGGTCCGGGCATCTTAAGTTTGAGATAAGCATAGTGTGGCACCGCATTGAATCGGGCAAATGTAGTTCGTCCAAGAAGTGCGTGATAGCCACTGCGGAAGGGGACGATATCGAAGATCAAGTCCTTGCTTCGGAAGTTGTCCGGAGATCCGAAGACGACTTCCAATGTAATTGAGCCTGTGCAGCGGGCCTCTACACCTAGTATTACTCCTTTAAAGGTAGTTTTTGTGGGCTTGATTCTTGACGGATCGATGCCCATTTTGCGGACTGTATCCTGATAGAGCGGGTTGAGGCTGCTGCCACCATCCATGAGGATGCGCGTGAGGTGGAATCCATCAATGATTGGGTCAAGGACCAGTGCGGCTGAACCGCCGTGACGGATACTAGTCGGATGGTCCCTGCGATCGAAGGTGATCGGACAGGACGACCATGGGTTGAATTTGTGGGGTGACCGGCTCTATCGCATAGATGTCCTTGAGTGCACGTTTGCGCTCCCTCTTGGGGATATGGGTAATGTATATCATGTTCACCGTTTTAACCTAGGGGGAAACTTCTTCTGTCCTCCTGTGTTCGGCGGATAGGGCTACTCGTCGTCATTCTCGCTTTGCGACCCCTTCTCCTTGTCTTCGACATTTAACTTGCCGGCCTGTTTAAAGACCCAACAACTCCGGTGGGTATGATTGGCTGGTTTATCTGGGGTGTCGTGGATCTGACATGGACGATCGAGTATGCGGTCCAAGCTGGAAGAGCCCTGATTATTCCTTTTATATGGCTTCTTCCGCTGACTGGACTTGGAGCCACTGAATCCGGTGTTGACCGCCGTGTCATCAGTATTGTCACCATTGTTTCGACGTTTATGCCTGTTGCGTCGGGGCTTGCCATTACTATTCTTGGCTTCGGAGGTGCCAGGTTCGCTTGCATTATTATTGCTACGGGCTAGCCAACTATCTTTGCCTGCACAAAAGCGGGTCATAAGTGCCGTGAGGGCCACCATGGACTTCGACTTTTCTTGGCCGAGGTGTCGGGCGAGCCATTCGTCATGGATGCTATGCTTAAAGGCCGCTAGGGCTTTGGCATCCGGGCAGTCGATGACCTAGTTCTTTTTAGTTAAGAACTTGGTCCAGAATTTGCTGGCTGACTCTCCGGGCCGTCGAACTATGTGACTTAAGTCATCGGCATCCGGAGGTATAACGTATGTGCCTTGGAAGTTGTCGCGGAAGGCGTCTTCCAGGTCCTCCCAGCTGCCAATAGAGTTTTCAGGCAGGCTGTTCAGCCAGTGCCAGGCCGGTCCCTTGAGTTTTAGGGGGAGGTATTTGATGGCATGAAGATCATCACCGCGGGCCATATGAATATGGAGAATAAAGTCTTCAATCCATACCACGGGATCTGTTGTTCCATCATATGATTCGATATTCACGGGTTTGAACCCTTCTAGGAATTCATGTTCCATTACTTCATCCGTGAAGTAGAGGGGGTGTGCGGCGCCTCTATATCGGGCCAGGTCGTGACGTAGTTCAGATGAAGTCCATCTGCGGTTTTCGGCCCGGACGTGATTATGTCTGTCAAGTTCGGCTTGATAGCCGTCGCCGCACATCGGGGCACGCCCCCGCGATCCGTAGATCGATCTAGCCGGACCTGCTTTATTCTTCAGGTCCTGCCGTAGGTCATATGTGTATCCCCGAGCTGTTGTGTCTCTACCTTTACGGCAAGATAGTATGGGCCAGTGTTCGGCCTTGAGTTGTCGTTTTGTCCCGGCCACGTGGTGGTCGGCCAGCCGCATTACGCGCCGCTTGTACGGGCTCAAGTGCCTCGTCATCGAATTGAGGTAGCATTTTATGCTTCGGGCAACTTTTGGTTGGGTGCACGAGGCTGTATTCCTCGGCTGCCAGGACATTAGTCCATCTGTCGTTGAGTAGATCTTGATTAGCTTGAAGTTGCTGCTGTTTCTTTTTCAGGCTCCTTGTAGTGGCTATTAGCCGTTGCTTAAAGCGCTCCTGCTCGAGAGGTTCCTCATGCACGATAAAGTCTTCATCGCCGAGGCTCACCTCATCCTCGGAGGGTGTATGGTAATTACTGTCCTCTGAGTCTTCATTTGCAGCCTATTCATCAGGGCTAACTTGCCCATCCTCCCAATCGTCTTGTTCAGAGTTTTGCTCGATGGGGTTTTCTTGGTCTTCGGCATCGTCCGGAGTATTATTGTCTCTCATGCCGGTATTGCTTTCTTTGCTGCGGCGTGATTTAGAGCGGCGCCGTCGGCGTTTTGGTTGTATATTGGGAGGTTTATCCTCTACTGGATTTTTCTCATTATCACCGTCACCCTCCTTGGGTGTATCCACCATGTACATGTCATACGAAGAGGTGGCCATACAGCATCCGGTAAACAGCGGGTTTTGGGCCTGCTCTTCTCCAGCATTGTCGTCCATACCATCGATGTCTACGGAGCCGTAATCGAGCATGTCAGTTAAGTCCTCGATAGTGGCGATGAAGTGGGTGGTGGGTGGGACGTAAAATTCCCCGTTCTCAGCCCCTAGTCCGGGCTGGGCGTAGTTCGGACGTTGCTCCTTCGTAATGACGAGGGATCGCATCAAGCCTAGAGCCTCGCTTAAAGGCGAGGTTTGGCCAGGGAGAAGAGAATCCGTGGAGTACGGCAGGAAGGGGATTCCTCAGCCGAGCTCACACGATGCTGACTCCGAGAGTTTGGAGCCAGTGTCCGGGAAAGAGTCCGGCTTTGTGATGGTTGCCGGTGACACTGCTTCCTCCGGCTCTCCTATACTAGGCTTAGTGGCCACAGATAGTCCAGCGGGTTTAGAAATCCCGTCTTCGGACCTAGCGACGTGCTCCGGCTCTAAGGCTAGAGCGAAGGTTGGGGTCGTGAATCCTGGGAAGATCAAGTCTCCTCGAATGTCAGCGACATAATCCAAGTTTCCAAAACTAATCTGGTGACCTGCGAAGTAGCCGTCGATCTGCTCTAGATGGCCAAGCAAGTTGGCCTGCAGTTTGAAGCCGTCGAACACAAAGATCTGACCGGGGAGGAAAACCTCCCCCAGGGCAGCATTGTTGTAGATGATTGATGGAGCCATCGAAACTTCTAGTGATGACGTAGAGGAACTCTCAATGAAAGCACCAATGTCGGTGTCAAAACCGGCGGATCTCGGGTAGGGGGTCCCGAACTGTGCGTCTATGGTCGATGGTAATAGGAGGCAGGGGACACGATGTTTTACCCAGGTTTGGGCCCTCTTGATGGAGGTAATACCCTACGTCCTTCTTGATTGATCTTGATGAATATGAGGATTACAAGAGTTGATCTACCACGAGATCGTTGTGGCTAAACCCTAGAAGTCTAGCCTGTATGATTGTGATTTTTCTATGGACTAAACCCTCCGGTTTATATAGACACCGGAGGGGCCTAGGGTTATACAAAGTCGGTTACAGAGAAAGGAAATAATACATCCGGACGCCTAGCTTGCCTCCCACGCAAAGGAGAGTCCCACCCGGACACGGGAGGAAGTCTTCTATCTTGTATCTTCATGGCCCAATAGTCCGGCCCATGTCACACAGGCCAGACGCCCGAGGACCCCTTAATCCAGGACTCCCTCAACATCATCACGCTGAACGTGTGCATAACTCGGAGGTGCCGTATGTTCGGTGCTTGATCGGTCGGAGCTAGAAAAAGCTCAACTACATCAATCGCGTTGTCAAACGCTTCCACTTTCGGTCTACGAGGGTACGTAGACACACTCTCCCCCTCTCGTTGCTATGCATCTCCTAGATCTTGCGTGAGTGTAAGAATTTTTTTGAAATTGCACGCTATGTTTCCCAACAGTGGTATTAGAGCCAGGTTTATGCGTAGATGATATGCACGAGTAGAACACAAATAGTTGTGGGCGGTGATAGTCATACTGCTTACCACCAACGTCTTATTTTGATTCGGTGGTATTGTGGGATGAAGCGGCCTGGACCAACCTTACATGTGCACGCACATGAGACCGGTTCCACCGACAGACGTGCAACTAGTTTTGCATAAAGGTGGCTGGCGGGTGTCTGTTTCTCCTACTTTAGTTGAATCGAATTTGACCGCGGTCAGTCCTTGAAGAAGGTTAAAACAACAAACTTGACGAAACACCGTTGTGGTTTGATGTGTAGGTAAGAAAGGTTCTTTCTAGAAGCCCGTAGCAGCCACGTAAAACTTGCAACAACAAAGTAGAGGACGTCTAACTTGTTTTCGCAGGGCATGTTGTGATGTGATATGGTCAAGACATGATGTGATATACGTTATTGTATGAGATGATCATGTTTTGTAAAAGTTATCGGCAACCGACAGGAGCCTTATGGTTGTCTCTTTATTGTATGAAATGTAAACACCATGTAATTGCTTTACTTTATCACTATGCGTTAGCAATAGTTGGAGATCAAGGTGTTGAGCCGGTGATGATGGAGATCATGACGATGCTTTGGAGATGGATATCAAAAGCACAAGATGATGATGGCCATATCATGTCACATATTTTGATTGCATGTGATGTTTATCTTTTATGTATCTTATTTTGCTTAGTACAGCAGTAGCATTATAAGATGATCCCTTAACTAAAATTTCAAGGTATAAGTGTTCCCCCCAAGTATGCACCGTTGCGACAGTTCATCGTGTTGAGACACCACATGATGATCGGGTGTGATAGACTCTACGTTCACATACAACGGGTGCAAGACAGTTTTGCACATGCAGAATACTCGGGTTAAATTTGGCGAGCCTAGCATGTACAAACATGGCCTCGGAACACTAGAGACCGAAAGGTCGAACGTGGATCATATAGTAGATATGATCAACATAGAGATGTTCACCATTGATGACTACTCCATCTCACATGATGATCGGACATGGTTTAGTTGATTTGGATCATGTATCATTTAGACGACTTGAGGGATGTCTATCTAATTGGGAGTTCTGAAGTAATTTGATTAACTGAACTTAATTTATCATGAACTTAGTCGTGATAATATTTGCATATCTATGTTATAGATCAATAGCTCGTATATAGCTCTCCTATTTTATTTTTTGATATGTTCCTAGAGAAAACTAAGTTGAAAGATGATAGTAGCAATGATGCGGACTGGGATCGTGATCTGAGGATTATCCCCATTGATGCACCGCTAAGTGACAGACCTATTGAAGGAGCAGATGCAGACGTTATGAACGTTTGACAAGCTCAGTATAATGACTACTTGATAGTTTAGTGCATCATATGCTTTACGGCTTAGAACCGGGACTTCAAAAATGTTTTGAACGTCATGGAGCATATGAGATGTTCCAAGAGCTGAAAATGACATTTTAGACTCATGCTCGTGTTAAGAGGTATGCGACCTCTGACAAGTACTTTGCCTACAAGATGGAGGAGAATAGCTCAGCTAGTTAGCATGTGCTCAGGATGTCTGGGTACTACAATCGCTTGAATCAAGTGGGAGTTAATCTTCCAGATAAGATAGTGATTGACAGAGTTCTCTAGTCACTATCACCAAGTTACTAGAACTTCATGATGAACTATAATGTGAAAGGGATGACGAAAACTATTCCCAAGCTCTTCGTGGTGCTGAAATCAGCGAAGGTCGAAATCAAGAAATAGCATCAAGTGTTGATGGTTAACACGACCACTAGTTTCAAGAGAAGGGGCAAGGAAAGAAAGGTAACTTCAAGAAAAATGGCAAGAAAATTGCCACTCCCATGAAGAAGCCCAAAGCTAGACCCAAACCTGAAAGTGAGTGCTACTACTGTAAAGGAAATGGTCACTGGAAGCGGAACTGCCCCAAATACTTGGCGGATAAGAAGGATGGCAAAGTGAACAAAGGTATATTTGATATACATGTGATTGATGTGTACTTTACTAGTGTTCATAGTAGCCTCTGGGTATTTGATACCGGTTCAGTTGCAAAGATTAGTAACTCGAAACAGAGTTACAAAATGAACAAAGACTAGTTAATGGCGAGGTGATGATGTATGTTGGAAGTGATTCCAAGGTTGATAAGATCACCATCGCACACTCCCTCTACCTTCAAGATTAGTGTAGAACCTAAATAAATGTTATTTGGTGTTTGCATTGAGCATGAATATGATTAGATCATGTTTATTGCAATACGGTTATTCATTTAAGTTAGAGAATAATTGTTGTTCTATTTACATGAATAAAACCTTCTATGTCCATACACCCAGTGTAAATGGTTTACTGAATCTTGATTGTAGTAAAACACATATTGATGCCAAAAATGCAAAGTTGATAATGATAGTGCAACATACTTGTCGTGCTGCCGTTTTTGATCATATTGGTGTAAAGCGCATGGAGAAACTCAATGCAAATGGGCTTTTTGAATCACTTGATTATGAATCATTTGATACTTGCGAACCATGCCTCATGGGCAAGATGACTAAAACACCATTCTATGGAACAATGGAGCGAGCCACTGACTTATTGGAAATAACACATATCGATGTATGCGGTCCGATGAGTGTTGAGGCACGCAGAGGGTATCGTTATTTCAAACCTTCACAGATGATTTGAGCAGATATGGGTATATCTACTTAATGAAACACAAGTCTGAAACGTTTGAAAAGTTCAAAGAATTTCAGAGTGAAGTGGAGAATCATCGTAACAAGAAAATAAAGTTTCTACGATCTGATCATGGAGACGAATATTTGAGTTACGAGTTTGGCCTTTATTTAGAACAATGTGGAATAGTTTCACAACTCACACCACCTGGAACACCACAGCGTAATGGTGTGTCTGAACGTCATAACCGTACTTTATTAGACATGGTGCGATCTATGATGTCTCTTACCGATTTACCACTATCATTTTGGCGTTATGTATTAGAGACAACTGCATTCACGTTAAATAGGGCACCGTCTAAATCCATTAAGACGAAACAGTATGAATTGTGGTTTGGCTAGAAACTTATGCTGTCGTTTCTTAAAGTTTGGGGTTGCGACACTTATGTCAAAAGGCTTCAGCCTGATAAGCTCAAACCCAACTCGGAGAAGTGTGTCTTCAGAGGATACCCTAAGGAAACAATTGGGTACACCTTCTACCATAGATCCGAAGGAAAGATCTTTGTTGCCCAGAATGGAACCTTTCCAGAGAAGGAGTTTCTCTCGAAAGAAGTGAGGTGGAGGAAAGTAGAACTTGATGAGGTAATTGTACCTTCTCTCGAATTGGAAGGTAGCTCATCACAGAAAACCGTTCCCGTGATGCCTACACCAACTAGAGAGGAAGCTAATGATGATGATCATGAAACTTCAGATCAAGTTACTATTGAACCTCGTAGGTCAACCACAGCCCGATCCGCACCAGATTGGTATGGTAATCCTGTTCTGAAAGTCATGTTACTAGACCATGACGAACCTACGAACTATGAAGAAGCAATGATGAGCCAAGATTCTGACAAATGGCTTGAGGTCATGAAATCTGAGATAGGATCCATGTATGAGAACAAAGTATGGACTTTGGTGGACTTGCCCGATGATCGACAAGCCATAGAGAATAAATGGATCTTCAAGAAGAAGACTGACGCTGATAGTAATGTCACTATCTACAAAGCTCGACTTGTCGCAAAAGGTTTTTGACAAGTTCAAGGACTTGACTATGATGAGACTTACTCACCCGTAGCGATGCTTAAGTCTGTCTGAATCATGTTAGTAATTGCCACATTTTATGAAATCCGGCAAATGGATGTCAAAACTGCATTCCTTAATGGATATCTCAAAGAAGAGTTGTATATGATGCAACCAGAAGGTTTTGTCAATCCTAAAGGTTCTAACAAAGTGTGCAAGCTCCAGCGATCCATCTATGGACTGGTGCAGGCATCTCAGAGTTGGAATACACGCTTTGATGAGGTGATCAAAGCATATGTTTTTATGCAGACTTATGGTGAAGCCTGTATTTACAAGAAAATGAGTGGGAGCTCTGTTGCATTTCTGATATTATATGTGGATGACATATCGGTGAAGCTGCTTATATATTGAGCATCAAGATCTATAGAGATAGATCAAGACGCTTGATAGGACTTTCACAAAGCACATACCTTGAAAAGATTTTGAAGGAGTACAAAATGGATCGGTCAAAGAAAGGGTTCTTACCTGTGTTACAAGGTGTGAAGTTGAGTAAGACTCAAAACCCGACCACGGCAGAATACATAGAGAGAATGAAAGTCATTCCCTATGCCTCAGTCATAGGTTCTATAAAGATTGCCATGTTGTGTACCAAACCTGTTGTGTACCTTGCCATAAGTTTGGCAGGGAGGTACCAATAGTGATCTAGGAGTATATCACTAGGTAGCGGTCAAGATTATCCTTAGGTACCTAAAGAGGACTAAGGAAATGTTTCTCGGTTATGGAGATGACAAAGAGTTCATTGTAAAGAGTTACGTTGATGCAAGCTTTGACACTGATCCGGATGACTCTGAGTCTCAATTTGGATACATATTGAAAGTGGGAGGAGTTAGCTAGAGTCGCTCCGTGTAGAGCATTGTAGACATAGAAATTTGCAAAATACACACGGATCTGAATATGGCAGACCCATTGACTAAACCTCTCTCACAAGCAAAACATGATCACACCTTAGTGCTTTTTTGAGTGTTAATCACATGGCGATGTGAACTAGATTATTGACTCTAGTAAACTCTTCGATGTTAGTCACATGATGATGTGAACTATGGGTGTTAATCACATGATGATGTGAACTAGATTATTGACTCTAGTGCAAGTGGGAGACTGAAGGAAATATGCCCTAGAGGCAATAATAAAGTTGTTATTTTATATTTCATTATATCATGATAAATGTTTATTATTCATGCTAGAATTGTATTAACCGAAAACTTGATACATGTGTGGATACATAGACAAAACACCGTGTCCCTAGTAAGCCTCTACTAGTCTAGCTCGATCATCAAAGATGGTTAAGTTTCCTAACCATAGACATGTGTTGTCATTTGATGAACGAAGTCACCTCATTAGGAGAATGATGTGATGGTCAAGACCCATCTGTTAGCTTAGCATATTGATTGTTCAGTTTTATTACTATTGTTTTCTTCATGTTAAATACATATTCCTTCGACTATGAGATTATGCAACTCCTGGATACCGGAGGAATACCTTGTGTGCTATCAAACATCACAATGTAACTGGGTGATTATAAAGATGCTCTACATGTATATATGAAGTTGTTTGTTGGGTTGGCATAGATCGAGATTAGGATTTGTCATTCCGAGTATCGGAGAGGTATCTCTAGGCCCTCTCGGTAATGCACATCATAAGAAGCCTACAAAGTGACTAATGGGTTAGTTACAAGATGATGTATTACGGAACGAGTAAAGAGACTTGCCGGTAACGAGATTTAACTAGGTATGTCGATACCGACGATCGAATCTCGGGCAAGTAACATACCAATGGACAAAGGGAATAATGTATGTTGTCATAACAGTTCGACCGATAAAGATCTCCATAGAATATATAGGTGCCAATATGAGCATCCAGGTTCCTCTATTGGTTATTGACCGGAGAGGTGTCTCGGTCATGTCTACATAGTTCTCAAACTCGTAGGGTCCGCACTCTTAATGTTCGATGACGATTTAGTATTCTATGAATTATGTGATTTATTGACCGAATGTTGTTCCGAGTCTTGGATGAGATCACGTACATGACGAGGTGTCTTGAAATGGTCGAGAGGTAAAGATTGATATATAGGATGATCATATTCAGACACCAGAAGTGTTTCGGAGGGTACCGGGTACATATAGGGTCACCGGAAGGGGTTCCGGTTACCCTCGGCAAAGATATGGGCTTAATGGGCCAAGGGAAGGGACAGACCAGCCCACAAGGGGTTGGTGCGCCCCTCCACCAGTCCGGCCAACCCTAGGGAAAGGAAAGGGGGGGGGCAAGTCCCTCCTTCCTTCCCCTCCTTAAGGGAGAAAGGAAAGGGGGGCGCCACCTTCCCCTTCCTTTCCTCGGCGCCTATACAAGGAAGGGGGGCCGAACCAGGGCAGGAGCCCAAGTGGGATTCGACCCCACTTGGGGCGCCCCTTGGTCTCTCGCCTCTCCCTCCCACCTATATATCTGAGGAGGGGGCGCCTAGAACACACAACAATAATCATTAGCCGTGTGTGTCGCCCCCTCCACAGTTTACACCCCCGTCATAATTTTGCAGTGCTTAGGCGAAGCCCTGCGAGAATCACTACACCATCACTGTCACCATGTCGTTGTGCTCACATAACTCATCTACTTCCTCGACACCTTGCTAGATCAAGAAGGCGAGGGACGTCATCACGCTGAACGTGTGTAGAACTCGAAGGTGCCGTACGTTTGGTGCTTGATCGGTCGGAGCTAGAAGAAGTCCGACTACATCAACCGTGTTGTCAAATGCTTCCGCTTTTGGTCTACGAGGGTACGTAGACACACTTTCCCCCTCTCGTTGCTATGCATCTCCAAAATAGATCTTGCGTGAGCGTAAGAATTTTTTTTAAATTTCATGCTACATCTATACCAATATAAAAAGACCCAAAGTGGCAGATCCAATTAATCTCGGCCATCAAATCATGTCGATCCAACGATCTAGACTGCTTCAATGTTGAGCACTCAATGCATTTAGTGTGCAGTTAATTTCATGCCAAATATAGTGCTAATCACATAATAACACATAAATAATATCCTACTTAATATCCGCATGCACTTAATATACTTCCAAATTAACGTGCATTGCACGTACACATTGACTAGTTTCCCAAGAAATATAACAACATGGAACAATAAAAAATTATAGATACGTTGGAGACGTATCAGCATCCCCAAGCTTAATTCCTGCTCGTCCTCGAGTAGATAAATAATAAAAACAGAATTTTTGATGTGGAATGCTGCCTAACATGTTCATCACATATTCTTTCTTTTGTAGCACTGAAAATTGGACTTTTATATGGTTCAAAGCAATAGTCTAGTTTTGACATGAGGACTTTAATACCCAAGCATATCAACAAGCAATCATGTCTTTCAAAATATCAATGCTAAAGCAAGTTATCCCTAGCCCATTATGCTCAACCATTGATCCATTCATGAAACATATTCGCATATTAGCTACACCCAATACTCAAGTATGATCATAGTGCCCCTTAGTTGGTGCTTTATAAGAAAAGATGGAGGCTCAAGTAAAAATAAAAATTGCATAAAGTAAATAGAAATGCCCTTCGCGGAGGGAAGTAGTGATTTGTAGAGGTGCCAGAGCTCAAAGTGAAAGAGATAGAGATAAAACATTTTGGGTGGCATGCTTTTCCTGTCAACGAAAACGATCGAGTAGTTCCCAATACTTTCCATGCTAGATATATCATAGGCGGTTCCCAAACAAAAAATAAATTTTATTCCTTTTTCCACCATACTTTCACTTTCCATGGCTAACCGTATCCACGAGTGCCTTCCATACCAACACTTTCCAAGGAATTTATTATTTGACAACATAAAGTAAATTCATTTTCATTTCAGGACTGGGCATCCCTAATACCTTTGTCGTACTCTCGTGCAATGACAAGTGAATAAACACTCATCTTGAGAATAACACATCTAGCATGGAAATATATCGGCCACCCCCTACTGTTTCATGAGCGGTACGAGCACACAAAAGAGAACTTTATTTTGAAAATTAGAGATGGCACATACATATATGCTTAGAACGACAAAACAATACCGCATATAGGTAGGTATAGTGGACTCATATGGCAAAACTGGTTTAAAGGATTTTGGATGCACAAGTAGTGATCATACTTAGTGCAAAATGAAGGCTAGCAAAAAATTGAGAAGCGACGAACCAAGAAATGAAAAATCTCATAAGCGAGCATTAAGCAGAACTAACACTGAATAATGCACCACAAGTAGGATGTAATTTCATTGCATAACTATTGACTTTCGTGCTTGCATAGGGAATCACAAACCTTAACACCAATATTCTTACTAAAGCATAATTACTCATCAACATGACTCACATATTACCATCATCATATCTCAAAACTATTTCAAGGAATCAAGTTTATTTTGTCCAATGATCTTCATGAAAGTTTTTATTATATCCTACTTGGATATCTATCACTTTGGAACTAGTTTCATATGTTGCTTTTGATAGCTCAAGCAAATATAACTGAAGAACATGAGCATAAAAAATATCTTCTCTCAAAATAATTTAAGTGAAGCAAGAGAGAATTTCTTAAAAAATTTACTAACTCTCAAATAAATCTAAGTGAAGCATGAGAGCATTTCTCCAAAAAACTCTAAATCACACCATGCTCAAAAAGATATAAGTGAAGCACTAGAGCAATTCCATAGCTCATAAAGATTTAAGTGAAGCATAGAGAGCAATTCTAACAAGTCATGGCATAATTTTGGCTCTCTCAAATAGGTGTGTCTAGCAAGTATTCATGACTAAAAGCACAAAGAAAAACAAGCAAAGACTCATATCATACAAGACACTCCAAGCAAAACTCATAATATGTGACGAATAAAAATATAGTTTCAAGTAAAATACCGATGGTTGTTAGAAGAAAGAGGGGATGCCACTCGGAGGCATCCCCAAGCTTAGTTGCTTGATACTTCTTGAATATTATCTTGGGGTTCCATGGGCATCCCCAAGCTTAGCCTTTTGCTAATCCTTATTCCTTCATCCATCATAATATCACCCGAAACTTAAAAACTTCAATCACACAAAACTCAACAAAATCTTCGTGAGATCCGTTAGTATAAGAAAGCAAATCACTACTATAAGTATTGTTGCTAACCCATTCATATTTTATTTTTGAATTATATCTACTGTATTCCAACTTTTCTATGGCAAAAAAATCTTAAAATAAAACCATAGAATCATCAAAACAAGCCAACACGCAAAGAAAACAGAATCTTTCAAAAACAGAATAGTCTGTAGCAATATGGAGATTAAGAATACTTCTGTAACTCCAAAAATTCTTAAAAATTAGGACAACGTGAGAAATTTGTATATTAATCTTCCTCAAAAACAATAAGTATTTTATCGCGCTTCTGTTAAAAATGAAAATTATTTTTCTTGGAGCAAAAGTTTCTATTTTTCAGCAAGATCAAATCAACTATTACCCAACATGATCCCAAAGGCTTTGCTTGGCACAAACACTAATTAAAACACAAAAAACACAATCATAACAGTAGCATAATTGTGCAAACACTCAATAACATAAAGACAACAATACATTTTATTCATTGGGTTGACTCCCAACAAGCGCTATTGTATGCCCCTAGCTAGGCATAATGCAAAGGATCTAAGTATTGTCATCCTTGTTTCTAGATCCATAAGATGCCCTCATGATTGATTCATATGGTGGCTTAATTCTAGTTCTAGGGAAGTATTCCATACCCTTCCTTAGTGGAAATTGATATTTAATATTGCCTTCTTTCATATCAATCACGGCACCAATAGTACGTAAAAACGGTCTACCAAGAATAATTGGACAAGACAGATTGCAATCAATATCAAGAACATATAAAATCTATGGGCACGTAATTCCTATTTGCAAGAATAAGAACATCACTAATTTGTTGGGAAACGTAGCATGCAATTTCAAAATTTTCCTATGCTCACTCAAGATCTATCTAGGAGATGCATATCAACGAGAGGGGGAGAGTGTGTCCACATACCCTCGTAGACCGAAAGCGGAAGCGTTTGACGACGCGGTTGATGTAGTCGAACTTCTTCTCGATTCAACTGATCAAGTACCGAAAGTATGTCACCTCCGAGTTATGCACATGTTTAGCTTGATGAAGTCCCTCGAACTCTTGATCCAGCAAAGTGTCGAGGGAGAGTTTCGTTAGCACGACGGCGTGGTGACGGTGATGGTAAAGTGGTCCGCACAGGGCTTCGCCTAAGCACTACGACAATATGACCGGAGGAGTAAACGGTGGAGGGGGCACCGCATACGGCTAAGAACAATTGATTTTTTAGAGGTGCCCCCCACCCCTGTATATAAAGGAGGGAGAGGGGAGGAGGCCGGCCTAGGGGCACGCCAAGTGGGGGAGTCCCACTTGGACTCCTAGTCCAATTCGCCCCCCTTTCCTTTTACCAAAAGGGGAAAGGGGGAAGGAGAAGGAAAGGGGGGCCGCGCCCCCTCCCCTAGTCCAATTCAGACTCCTCCCTTGGGGGGGGCACCCTTGTCGGCTGGCTTGCCTCCCTCCTATGGCCCATGTGGCCCATATCTTCCCCTAGGGGGTTTCGGTAACCCTCCCGGTACTCCGATACGTACCCGATACATTTCGAAACACTTCCGTGTCTGAATACTATCGTCTAATATATAAATCTTTACCTCTCGACCATTTTGAGACTCCTCGTCATGTCCATGATCTCATCCGGGACTTCGAACAATCTTCGGTCACCAAAACACATAACTCATAATACAAATCGTCATCGAACGTTAAGCGTGCGGATCCTACGGGTTGGAGAACTATGTAGACATGACCGAGACACCTCTCCGGTTAATAACCAATAGCGAAACCTGGATGCTCATATTGGTTCCTACATATTCTACGAAGACCTTTATCAGTCAAATCATAATGACAACATACGTCATTCCCATTATCATCGGTTTGTTACTTGCCCGATATTCGATCATCGGTATCTTCATACCTAGTTCAATCTCGTTATCGGCAAGTCTCTTTACTCGTTCCGTAATGCATCACCTTGTAACTAACTCATTAGTCACATTTCTTGCAAGGCTCATCATGATGTGCATTACCGAGAGGGCCCAGAGATACCTCTTCGATACTCGGAGTGACAAATCCTAATCTTGATCTGTGCCAACCCAACAAACACCTCGGGATATACATGTAGAGCATCTTTGTAATCACCCAGTTACTTGTGAAGTTTTATAGCACACAAAGTATTCCTCCAGTATCCGGGAGTTGCATAATCTCATAGTCAAAGGAATATGTATAAGTCATGAAGAAAGCAATAACAATAAAACTTAACGAGCATTATGCTAAACTTAACGAGCATTCTCCTAATGATGTGATCCCGTTAATAAAATGACAACACATGTCTATGGTTAGGAAACTTAACCATCTTCTATCAGCGAGCTAGTCCAGTAGAGGCTTACTAGGGACACGGTGTTTTGTCTACGTATCCACACATGTATCAAGTTTCTGATCAATACAATTCTAGCATGAATAATAAACATTTATCATGATATAAGGAAATATAAAATAACAACTTTATTATTTCCTCTAGGGCATATTTCCTTCAGTCTCCCACTTGCAGTAGAGTCAATAATCTAGTTCACATCGCCATGTGATTTAACACCAATAGTTCACATCTTTATGTGATTAACACCCATAGTTCACATCACCATGTGACCAACACCCAAAGGGTTTACTAGAGTCAATAATCTAGTTCACATCGCTATGTGATTAACACCCAAAGAGTACTAAGGTGTGATCATGTTTTGCTTGTGAGAGAAGTTTAGTCAACGGGACTGCCACATTCAGATCCATATGTATTTTGCAAATTTCTATGTCTACAATGCTCTGCATGAAGCTACCTTAGCTAATTGCTCCCATGTTCATACATATCTAAATTGAGACTTAGAGTCATCTAGATTAGTGTGAAAGCTTGCATCGACGTAACTCTTTACGACGAACTCTTTATCACCTCCATAATCGAGAAACATTTCCTAAGTCCTCTAATTTTATCGTTGTCCAGTGATCTACTCCTGGATCACTATTGTACCCCCTTGCCAAACTCATGGCAAGGTACACAATAGGTCTGGTACACAGCATGGCATACTTTATAGAACCTATGGCTGAGGCATAGGGAATGACTTTCATTATCTCTCTATCTTATGCCGTGGTCGGGCTTTGAGTCTTACTCAACTTCACACCTTACAATACAGGCAAGAACTCCTTCTTTGACTGATCCATTTTTGTACTCCTTCAAAATCTTGTCAAGGTATGTACTCATTGAAAGTCTTATCAAGCGTCTTGATCTATCTCTATAGATCTTTATGCCCAATATATAAGTAGCTTCACCGAGGTCTTTCATTGAAAAATTCTTATTCAAGTATCCTTTTATGCTATCCAGAAATTCTATATCATTTCCGATCAACAAAATGTCATCCACATATACTATTAGAAATGCTACAGAGCTCCCACTCACTTTCTTGTAAATACATGCTTCACCAAAAGTCTGTATAAAACCATATGCTTTGATCACCTTATCAAAGCGTATATTCCAACTCCAAGATGCTTGCACCAGTCCATATATGGATCGCTGGAGCTTGCACACTTTGTTAGCACCTTTAGGATCGACAAAAACCTTCTGGTTGCATCATATACAACTCTTCTTTAAGAAATCCATTAAGGAATGCAGTTTTGATATCCATTTGCCAGATTTGATGAAATGCGCCAATTGCTAACATGATTCGGACAAACTTAAGCATCGCTATGGGTGAGAAAATCTCATCGTAGTCAACACCTTGAACTTGTCGAAAACCTTTTGCGACAAGTCGAGCTTTGTAGATAGTAACAGTACCATCAGTGTCCTGTCTTCCTCTTGAAGATCCATTTATTCTCAGTGGATTGCTGATCATTGGGAAAGTCAACTAAAGTCCATACTTTGTTCTCATACATGGATCCTATCTCAGATTTCATGGCCTCAAGCCATTTTGCGGAATCCGGGCTCATCATCGCTTCCTCATAAATCGTAGGTTCATCATGGTCTAGTAACATGACTTCCAGAACAGGATTACCGTACCACTCAGGTACGGAACGTGCTCTGGTTGACCTACGAGGTACGGTAGTAACTTGATCTGAAGTTTCATGATCATTATCATTAGCTTCCTCTCTAGTTGGTGTAGATATCACTGGAACTAATGTCTCTGATGAGCTATTTTTCAATTCGAGAGAAGGTACAATTACCTCATCAAGTTCTAATTTACTCCCACACACTTTTTTTGAGAGAAACTCCTTCTCTAGAAAGGATCCATTCTTAGCAACAAAGATCTTGCCTTCAAATCTGTGATAGAAGGTGTACCTATCGCGGGATTTCCGCGGCCACCTATGGGACCGGGCGGCCCCTTGTTGGTTCGGCGGGGGGACGACGCGTTGCACAAAGAGCAGACCAGCGTACGACCGCGCGACAGGGAGCACACAATCGATTTACCCACGTTCGGGCGGCCATGAGGCATAAGACCCTACTCCTGCTTTAATGGATTGATGGAAGAATGGATGCGGTGGTGCGTAGTACACTTTCTCGACAAGGTTTGCCTGAGGCGACTACGTGTATGTGGTGGCTTGGGGTTGTCAACTTTTCCAACCTTCTAACCCCTCCTACGAGTGCCATGGGCCTCCTTTTATAGATTAAGGGGTCACCACAGTGGCAAAGTGGTCATTATCCACAGATATGATAGCAAACAGTGTTATCATACCTAACTCTATGGGCTGACAGGGTGCATTAAATGCACCGCTTAGTGTCGCATCACCAGGCGCCCGGCAAGGCCTGCCTGTCTATCTTGCCAGCTCCGCTCCTACTCTCTTGACACGTCGCAGGACGGGTGTCATCTGTAAGCTTCTCTGTAGGAAATGGCTGCCACTTAATCATCTTGCGGCTTGACACCGCACTGATTGACGACGTGGGTCGTGCTTGAGTGGTTGGTGGGGCGGTTCTGCCCCCGTGGACCCCGGAAAGCTCTGCCGAGGAGCCTCAGTTGCTTGCTTCGGGTGGTGGCCTCGCCCCTTGCCGGGCTCGCCTGCCCGGCAAGGGAGGCCCTTCACTTGTCAATATCTTGCTCCTCAGGCTCAATCCTTGGTCCATCTGAGCTGCATGTTGGTTTTTCGATTCTCTTGGTTTTCCAATCTCTGACTTAAGCTGGTGCTTCAATCTTGATCCTGTGCCTGTGCATGGTTGGTCAACAGACCCAGGGTTTGTTACACCGATAGAAGACCCCAAGCCTGCCCCGAACGTGCTACTGAGCGTCGTCGGGGTAGGGCCTAATAAGTGCACAGGCAAGGTTGCTGAAGGGGTTGGCCCCTTAAGTTTTCCGTTGCTGCTTCTTCAGTCTTGATTCCGAGCCAGTTTCCGGTTTTCCCGCATGCGGCATATAGCCAATAGTGATGGGGTTGCTCCAGTAATGGCCCATGAATGACTTTAACGCACGTGGTAGAAACTGCCAATTTACTCTTCCCACAACACGCCCTTATCCTTAGCCACGTATGCAACATGCATCGCGTGGGGTAGGTAACGGAGGCGCGTGTCATGGGAGAGCATCTGGGGAAGGGCTTGCCCGCCTTGAATTGGTGGAGGAGGGCAGTGATCTCCCGTGGATGGATCCGCTACCCTCCCAGCTTGGCCTATAAAAGGGACGAGCGGAGGAGGGCGGAGTCATCCATTTCCATGGTCCTCTTCTCCCCATCTTTTGTTTCCGCTGGTCATGCTTGAGAAGGAAGCCTGGGGTCATCCCCTGGGCTCTGTCTCGGGGCATACATTGCCTCACGCTGGTGCTGACGCTTGGGGAGTGAACCTGGTCCTTGGCGTGGCGAATCTTTTGGTCTCCCCAATGCTCGTCCGGGAAGCGGGGCTGGAGATCTTTGGTAATCCCAGCATCGCCCCTCTCGGAGGCCTTGGAGTTGATTTCGACGGGAGGCGTGCCCTCCTTCCAGCCAAGGTGGGGCGCGGCATGCCCTGAGTCTCCTGGTCGTCCTGGCTGCTTGTTGTTTCTCTGCCGGGGGCGCTGGACTGGGGCCTCGGCCTCCTCCTGGAGCGGTGTTGATGGAGATGAAGCCTAGGGAGAAGGAGAAGATGGGAGGTAGGCCGCCCAGTAGGATCACGACCGCATCAACGCGTTTGTGTCGTACTGGGGACCTGCTGCCCGTCGTCCTGGCTCTTCCCCCCTTTTTCCAGCGCCTTCATCACCGTTTCTTCCGGCTGCCGGGAAAAGGCTCGTTCCCCTGGTGCTCCCGCTTCCTTTTGGGGTCTTCTGACTGGGCGCCGACGTCTTCTTCTGCCGGTGCCTGTGCTAGAGCCCCCCTTTCAGTTCTGGGGGTGATGACCCGGGGGACGTCGTGGTGCCCCGCACGTCTTCCTCCTTCGCAGCCTCGCCACTCTCGACCTTGTCAGGCTGGGGTTGCCAGCTCCTGACAAGGATTGGGGGGCATGGTGCCGGCACGGCACCCCTCCTCTTCTCTTCCCACCGCAATACCTAGGATAAGAGGGACATGGAGAGGAGTTTACGAAGCACGTATCTTTTTTCAATCTTAAATCTGTAGGCACTTGCCAAATTTTAAGTCAAATAATGTAATCTCTCGAGTCCATCTTTGTGTTCTGTAATGATGGTACTTGTATTTGCATGCCAATGAAAGAGATAAACCTTGCCGAGAACTCATGCATGTATATGTCCATGCAGAGGTGGAGTGCCTCTTTATTGTAGTTAAACGAGTTTTCCCGGCAGGATATCCTGCCGACACCCTTTTCGTCTGCCGGAGAACCATGTCATCCGGGGAACAGACCGAGGCGCTAGCCCCCCACTCACTCCCTTCTCAACAAGGGCCACTGCGACCATCCAGGCCGAAGCATCGTTCGAGCCAAGGATGGGAGCACCCTTGTTTCAAGAGAGTGGCGAGGTTTCTCTATGCACAAGCTATAGCTTACAGAACACTAATGGACAAGAGGTAAACTTATCTATTTGGCTTGCCAGGGACCACAGTGCCGTGCAACCTTCTTGTCCCTTGTTGGAGTCAAGTTCATGGTAAGAACCCGCAACTCCATGTAGATGAGAATGAATGCAGGATGCAGTCCTATCTATATGCATATGCAAATGCCCATGAAATGCATGTGCAATGATCTGGATGTGCTTGTGCATGCATGCAATCTTAGTTGGGCCCCCCCTACAGTGCTTCTTTATTTTATCTCGCACGGGGTCATCGCCTCGGCTTGTACAGGGGGTTACATGCAACTTCGGCAAGGCCATGTACAATGGGTGGCCCGGCAGCCTCTTCGCCTTATGGGTAGAACTTTCGGAGATGCTTAATATTCCATGAGTTTTGCAACTGTGTGCCATCTCCGATCTCGAGACGAGCTGCACCAGGTCTGGTGACTCGTTCCACCCGGTAAGGGCCTTCCCACTTCGGTGATAACTTGTTTGTACCCTTGGCAGATGATACGTCTCCAATGTATCTATAATTTTGATTGCTCCATGCTATATTATCTACTGTTTTGGGCAACATTGGGCTTTATTTCCCACTTTTATATTATTTTAGGGACTAACCTATTAACCGGAGGCCCAGCCTAGATTTGCTGTTTTATGCCTATTTCAGTGTTTTGAAGAAAAGGAATATCATCTAAACGAAACGAAATCAACTGGAGAAGTTATTTTTGGAAGGAGACACACCTGATGGACTTGGACCCCACGTCAGAAGATACGGGAGCTGCCCACGAGGGTGGGGGGCGCGCCCACCTGCCTCATGGGGCCCCCGTGGCTCCCCTGACGTACCTCCTGCACCCATATATACCTACGTGACCTAAAACTTCCAGAACGCACAATAGATCGGGAGTTCCGCCGCCGCAAGCCTCTGTAGCCACGAAAAGTCAATCGGGACCCTGTTCCGGCACCCTACTGGAGGGGGGAACCCTCACCGGTGGCCATCTTCATCATTGCGGCGCTCTCCATGACGAGGAGGGAGTAGTTCTCCCTCGGGGCTGAGGGTATGTACTAGTAGCTATGCGTTTGATCTCTCTCTCGTGTTCTTGATTTGGCACGATCTTGATGTATCACGAGCTTTGCTATTATAGTTGGATCTTATGTTTCTCCTCCCCCTCTACTCTCTTGTAATGAATTGAGTTTTCCCTTTGAAGTTATCTTATCAGATTGAGTCTTTAAAGATTTGAGAACACTTGATGTATGTCTTGCCGTGGATATCTGTGGTGACAATGGGATACTGCGTGCCACTTGATGTATGTCTTGGTGACCAACTTGCGGGTTCATGAACCTATGCATAGGGGTTGGCACACGTTTTCGTCGTGATTCTCTAGTAGAACTTTGGGGCACTCTTTGAGGTCCTTTGTGTTGGTTGAATAGATGAATCTGAGATTGTGTGATGCATATCGTATAATCATACCCACGGATACTTGAGGTGACATTGGAGTATCTAGGTGACATTAGGGTTTTGATTGATTTGTGTCTTAAGGTGTTATTCTAGTACAAACTCTAGGGCTGTTTGTGACACTTATAGGAATAGCCCAACGGATTGATTGGAAAGAATAACTTTGAGGTGGTTTCATACCCTACCATAATCTCTTCGTTCGTTCTCCACTATTAGTGACTTTGGAGTGACTCTTTGTTGCATGTTGAGGGATAGTTATGTGATCCAATTATGCTATTATTGTTGAGAGGACTTACACTAGCGAAAGTATGAACCCTAGGCCTTATTTCCACGCATTGCAATACCATTTACGTTCACTTTTACCATTAGTTACCTTGCTGTTTTTATATTTTCAGATTACAAATACCTTTATCTACCATCCATATACCACTTGTATCACCATCTCTTCGCCGAACTAGTGCACCTATACAATTTACCATTGTATTGGGTGTGTTGGGGACACAAGAGACTCTTTGTTATTTGGTTGCAGGGTTGCTTGAGAGAGACCATCTTCATCCTATGCCTCCTACGGATTGATAAACCTTAGGTCATCCACTTGAGGGAAATTTGCTACTATCCTACAAACCTCTGCACTTGGAGGCCCAACAACGTCTACAAGAAGAAGGTTGTGTAGTAGACATCAAGCTCTTTTCTGGCACCGTTGCTAGGGAGGTGAGTGCTTGAAGGTATATCTTTAGATCTTGCAATCGAGTCTTTTAGTTTCTTGTTTTATCACTAGTTTATTTTATAAAAGAAAATTACAAAAAAATGGAATTGAGTTTGTCTCATACGCTTCACCTTTTTAATATCTTTCGTGAGTATGATGGAAAGGATAATTGTGCTCAAGTGCTAGAAGAAGAAATCTATAAAATGTTTGGCACTAAATATTTGAATGATGAGCATGATTGCAATGTTGTTAGTATGAATTCATTGAATATCCATGATGCTAATAATATGCAAAGCCACAAGCTTGGGGAAGCTATGTTTGATGAAGATGATATTTTTCATCCCCCAAGTTTTGATGAGCAAATTTATTATGATGAAATCATGCCTCCTATCTATGATGATTATTGTGATGACACGCATGCTTTAAAGAATAATGATAGCCATGAAACTTGTCATCTTGATCTTAATTTTCAATCACATGATAGTTATTTTGTTGAGTTTTCTCCCACTATTATTCATGAGAAGAATTTTTCTTGTGTGGAGAGTAGTAAATTTTCTATGCTTGTAGATCATGAAAAGATAGTTATATTGTTGAATTCATTCATGATGCTACTGAAAATTATTATGAGGAAGGAACATATGCTTGTAGGAATTGCAATAATATCAAGTTTCCTCTCTATGTGCTTAAAGTTTTGAAGTTATGCTTGTTTTGCCCTCCTATGCTAGTTGATTATTGTTCCCGCAAGTTATTTTCTCACAAAATACCTATGCATAGGAAGCATGTTAGACTTAAATGTGCTAGTCATATTCTTCATGATGCTCTCTTTATGTTTCAATCCTTATCTTATATGTGAGCATCATTGAAATCATCATGCCTAGCTAGGGGCATTAAACGATAGCGCTTGTTGGGAGGCAACCCAACTTTATTTTTGTTCCTTGATTTTTTTTCCTGTTTAGTAATAAATAATTCATCTAGCCTCTGTTTATATGTGGTTTTATGCTTTTATTTAGTGTTTGTGCCAAGTATAACCGTTGGGAAGACTTGGGGAAAGTCTTGTTGATCATGCTGTCAAAAACAGAAACTTTATCGCTCACAAGAATTGCTGCCATTTTTTATTGGAGAGTGCTATTTAGTTAATTCTTTTTGCAGATGATTAATAGATAAATTCCTCAGGTCCAGCAATTTATTTGAGAATTTTATGAGTTCCATAAGTATACGTTTGATCCAGATTACTACAGACTGTTCTGTTTTTGACAGATTCTGTTTTTCGTGTGTTGTTTGCTTATTTTGATGAATCTATGGCAAGTAAAATAGTTTATAAACCATAGAGAATTTGGAATACATCAGGGTTAACACCAATATAAATAAATAATGAGTTCATTACAGTACCTTGAAGTGGTGTTTTGTTTTCTTTCGCTAACGGAGCTTACGAGTTTTCTGTTAAGTTTTGTGTTGTGAAGTTTTCAAGTTTTGGGTAAGTATTCGATGGACTATGGAATAAGGAGTGTAAAGAGCCTAATATTGGGGATGCCCAAGTCACCCCAAGGTAATATTCAAGGATAGCCAAGAGCCTAAGCTTGGGGATGCCCCGGAAGGCATCCCCTCTTTCGTCTTCGTTCATCGGTAACTTTACTTGGAGCTATATTTTTATTCACCACATGATATGTGTTTTGCTTGGAGTGTCAATTTATTTTGTTAGTATTTGCTTGCTGTTATTTAGAACAATGTTTTGCATCTTTTATTTCAATAAAAGTGGCATTGATAGCCTTTACTATGCCTATTTTAGAAGTCCACATGTTGCTGTTTGAAAACAGAAAGTTTACCGCTGTTGCAATAATTCCCTAGAAAAGTCAGAATGTGATAAAATGTCGAAACCTTTTGCATATTAAGCTATGATAAATTTACTACAGTGGGAATTTTCTTTCATAATTTTTGGAGCTAGGGAAGTATGGATGTTGCTGCATTCTTTACAGACTGTCCTGTTTAGGCAGATTGCTGCTATGTTTGCATTGTTTGCATATGTTTGCTTCTTTAATGATTCTATTTGAGGATAGGACTATTAAATATGCATAGGCATTTAGTATGCAATGTTTAATAATAATTTTAGTGGTTTGCTACAGTATATTATGATAAGGTTTTTGCAATGGTTTATACTAACTTATCTCACGAGTCCTTGTTGAGTTTTGTGTGGATGAAGCTTTTGAGATTTAGGGAGACCGTGATATGAGAGGAATTAAGGAGACACAAAAGCTCAAGCTTGGGGATGCCCAAGGCACCCCAAGATAATATTTCAAGAAGTCTCAAGCATCTAAGCTTGGGGATGCCCCGGTTGGCATCCCACCTTTCTTCTTCAACAACTATCAGTTAGTTTCGGTTGATCGTAAGTTTTTGCTTCCTCACATGATGTTTGCTATTCTTAGAATGTCATTTTATTTTGCTTTGCTTGCTGTTTGAATAGAGTACCAAGATCTGAAATTATTAAATGTTAGAGAGTCTTCACATAGTTGCATAATTATTCACCTACTCATTGATCTTCACTTATATCTTTCGGAGTAGTTTTGCTCTAGTACTTCACTTATACCTTTTAGAGCATGGTGGTAGTTTTATTTTGAATAAATAGATGAACTCTCATGCTTCACTTATATTATTTTGAGAGTCTTAAATAGCATGGTAATTTGCTTAAAATCCTAATATGCTAGGTATTCAAGAATAATAAAAATTCTCTTATGAGTGTGTTGAATACTAAGAGAAGTTTGATGCTTGATGATTGTTTTGAGATATGGAGATGGTAATATCAAAGTCGTGCTAGTTGAGTAGTTGTGAATTTGAGAGATACTTGTGTTGAAGTTTGTGATTCCCATAGCATGCACGTATGGTGAACCGTTATGTAACGAAGTCGGAGCATGAGGTGTTTATTGATTGTCCTCCTTATGAGTGGCGGTCGGGGACGAGCGATGGTATTTTCCTACCAATCTATCCCCCTAGGAGCATGTGCGTAGTACTTTGTTTCGATAACTAATAGATTTTTGCAATAAGTATGTGAGTTCTTTATGACTAATGTTGAGTCCATGGATTATACGCACTCTCACCCTTCCACCTTTGCTAGCCTCTCTAGTACCGCGCAACTTTCGTCGGTACCATAAACCCACCATATACCTTCCTCAAAACAGCCACCATACCTACCTATTATGGCATTTCCATAGCCATTCCGAGATATATTGCCATGCAACTTTCCACCATTCCATTTATTATGACACGCTTCATCATTGTCATATTGCTTTGCATGATCATGTAGTTGACATTGTATTTGTGGCAAAGCCACCATTCATAATTCTTTCATACATGTCACTCTTGATTCATTGCATATCCCGGTACACCGCCGAAGGCATTCATATAGAGTCATATTTTGTTCTAAGAATCGAGTTGTAATTCTTGAGTTGTAAGTAAATAAAAGTGTGATGATCATCATTATTAGAGCATTGCCCCAGTGTGGAAAGGATGATGGAGACTATGATTCCCCCACAAGTCGGGATGAGACTCCGGACGAAAATAAATAAATAAAAGAGGCCAAAGAAGCCCAAACAAAAAAAATAAAAAAAAGAGGCCATAAAAAAAGAGAAAGGCCCAAATAAAAATAAAAAAATAAAAAAATGAGAGAAAAAGAGAGAAGGGACAATGCTACTATCCTTTTACCACACTTGTGCTTCAAAGTAGCACCTTGATCTTCATGATAGAGAGTCTCCTATGTTGTCACTTTCATATACTAGTGGGAATCTTTCATTATAGAACTTGGCTTGTATATTCCAATGACGGGCTTCCTCAAAATGCCCTAGGTCTTCGTGAGCAAGCGAGTTGGATGCACACCCACTAGTTTCTTTTGTTGAGCTTTCATACACTTATAGCTCTAGTGCATCCGTTGCATGGCAATCCCTACTCACTCACATTGATATCTATTGATGGGCATCTCCATAGCCCGTTGATACGCCTAGTCGATGTGAGACTATCTTCTCCCTTTTTGTCTTCTCCACAACCACCATTCTATTCCACCTATAGTGCTATATCCATGGCTCACGCTCATGTATTGCGTGAAGATTGAAAAAGTTTGAGAACATCAAAAGTATGAAACAATTGCTTGGCTTGTCATCGGGGTTGTGCATGATTTAAATATTTTGTGTGGTGAAGATGGAGCATAGCCACACTATATGATTTTGTAGGGATAACTTTCTTTGGCCATGTTATTTTGAGAAGACATAATTGCTTTGTTAGTATGCTTGAAGTATTATTTTTTTTATTTTTTTTTGAGCTAGTATTATTGTTTTTATGTCAATATGAACTTTTGTCTTGAATCTTATGGATCTGAATATTCATATCACAAGTAGGAAGAATTACATTGAAATTATGCCAAGTAGCACTCCACATCAAAAATTCTTTTTTATCATTTACCTACTCGAGGACGAGCAGGAATTAAGCTTGGGGATGCTTGATACGTCTCCAACGTATCTATAATTTTTGATTGCTCCATGCTATATTATCTACAGTTTTGGGCAATCTTGGGCTTTATTTTCCACTTTTATATTATTTTTTGGACTAACCTATTAACCGGAGGCCCAGCCCAGATTTGCTGTTTTATGCCTATTTCAGTGTTTTGAAGAAAAGGAATATCAGACGGAGTCGAAACGGAGTGAAATCAACTGGAGAAGTTATTTTTGGAAGGAAACACACCTGATGGACTTGGACCCCACGTCAGAAGATACGGGAGCTGCCCACGAGGGTGGGGGGCGCGCCCACCCCC
This sequence comes from Triticum urartu, assembly GCF_003073215.2. Classification (NCBI taxonomy): domain Eukaryota; kingdom Viridiplantae; phylum Streptophyta; class Magnoliopsida; order Poales; family Poaceae; genus Triticum; species Triticum urartu. The sequence continues at coordinate 519,738,128 of NC_053023.1, forward strand.
TTACGGCACGCCCCCTGCCTCGTGGGGCCCCCGTGGCTCCCCTGACGTACCTCCTACACCCATATATACCTACGTGACCTAAAACTTCCAGAACGCACAATAGATCGGGAGTTCCGCCGCCGCAAGCCTCTGTAGCCACCAAAAGTCAATCGGGACCCTGTTCCGGCACCCTACTAGAGGGGGAACCCTCACCGGTGGCCATCTTCATCATCCCGGCGCTCTCCATGACGAGGAGGGAGTAGTTCTCCCTCGGGGCTGAGGGTATGTACCAGTAGCTATGTGTTTGATCTCTCTCTCTCGTGTTCTTGATTTGGCACGATCTTGATGTATCGCGAGCTTTGCTATTATAGTTGGATCTTATGTTCCTCCTCCCCCTCTACTCTCTTGTAATGAATTGAGTTTCCCCTTTGAAGTTATCTTATCGGATTGAGTCTTTAAAGATTTGAGAAGACTTGATGTATGTCTTGCCGTGGATATCTGTGGTGACAATGGGATACCACGTGCCACTTGATGTATGTTTTGGTGACCAACTTGCGGGTTCATGAACCTATGCATAGGGGTTGGCACACGTTTTCGTCGTGATTCTCCGGTAGAACTTTGGGGCACTCTTTGAGGTCCTTTGTGTTGGTTGAATAGATGAATCTGAGATTGTGTGATGCATATCGTATAATCATACCCACGGATACTTGAGGTGACATTGGAGTATCTAGGTGACATTAGGGTTTTGATTGATTTGTGTCTTAAGGTGTTATTCTAGTACGAACTCTAGGGCTGTTTGTGACACTTATAGGAATAGCCCAACGGATTGATTGGAAAGAATAACTTTGAGGTGGTTTCGTACCCTACCATAATCTCTTCGTTCGTTCTCCGCTATTAGTGACTTTGGAGTGACTCTTTGTTGCATGTTGAGGGATAGTTATGTGATCCAATTATGCTATTATTGTTGAGAGGACTTACAATAGTGCCGGGGGACTGACCCACGAGCACCTATGGGACCGGCGGACCGAGTCCCTTTCGGTTCGGCGAGGGCGAGGGTCGCACGAAGAGCGGATCGAGGCGAAGCACACGAGCGGTTTACCCAGGTTCGGGCCGCACGGATGCGTAAAACCCTACTCCTGCTTTTCGGTTTGTATTGAGTTCTTGCTCGGGAGCGCGGAGTGCTACAGTACACCCCAGCAGCTAACGAGACCGAGCGTGAGTGTTCTCTTTTTCGCCGACCCCCCTCTACGTTGCGCATGGGCCTCCTTTTATATGCTCAAGGGGTCACCGACAGGTGGCAACGTAGACAAGGGTAAAAATGGAAAGGTGCTGCGGTTGGTACAGCTACCTGCTACAGTATATCATACCTAACCCTGACGGCAGGGGACAAGGGTATTAAATGCCCGTCTGTGTCGCCTAAATAGTGCAAAAGGGACCGTCAGGGACGCCACCGCCCGCCATGATGGCAATCTTGTCAGTGCCGCTTGCCACCGCGCACCGCTGGCTGCACAGCCTCCCGCCACGTACGCTTGGAAGGGTCCCAGAGCAACACATTGGTGGATGTGCTGGAGCGCGGACACAGAGTGGTGGCTTGCCGCGGCAAGCGCCTTGCCGCGGTCGTTGTCTTGTCGCGTCCGGGAGCTTGTCGCTCACCGGGCCTTGCCGGGACGCGTGGCGCGTCGCGGCAAGTTCCTTGAGATGCCTTGGTTGGCCTTCCCGGCAAGCTCCTCTTGCCGGGGTCTTGTCTCCTTGGCTTTGATATGCCTTGGTTGGCCTTCCCGGCAAGCTCCTCTTGCCGGGGTCTTGTCTCCTTGAATGGCTCCAGGGGAACCACGGAGGACCTTGGCGGTCACCCGGCAAGCCTTGCCGCGGGATGCTGCGACTGCCCGTGCACAAGTTCGGGATACTAGGGTACCCCTACTCTAGTACACCGACAGGAGCCCCCGGGCCTGGGCCATACATGGTGCCGAGCGCTGTTGGGCCAGGCCCAAAATAGGGCACGGGCACGCGCGGCCTGGGTTACGCCGTATCTCTCTCCGTATCCACCGCGCCCTCCCCGAACGACACGCGTTAAATGCGGCGTCGTGGGAGAGATCGTGGGTGGTTTCTTTATTCGGAAATGCGGAACGTCCGCCCCCTCCCTCCTTATAAGCAGGGGAAACAGGGGCAGTTCGCCCATTCGCCGGTTGCTACTCCAATCTTGGAAGCCTCCGCCGCTCCCTCGTCTTCCCAAAGCTGAAAGAGAGCAGCGCCCCGCCCCCCATCGCCACCAGCACCACCAACGCCGTCGACCTCCTCCACCACTTCCGCCATGGCTCCGAGAGCCGACAAGGGGAAGGTTGTGAAGTCGACCGAGGCGCAGCGGCTTGCGGCGCTGCGAAAGGAGCGGGCAATCTTTCCCCCCAAGCTTGCTGCGAGGGAGCTGAGGGAGGATTACTATCTCTTCTGGTCGACGGAGACGCGAGCGCATCCGCGCACGAAGGTACTTCCAGCCGCCGCTTGGAAAATGGCTCCAAACGGATATCCTTTCTTCGCCTTGTTCTTCTACTGCGGGCTCTGCCCGCCCTTCTCTGAGTTTTTCTGTGATATCATGAACACCTATGGATTCCACCTCCTTGACTTCACCCCCAATGCCATTTTGACCATGGCGGTTTTCGCACATCTCTGCGAAAACTTTGTCGGAGTCCATCCCAATGTAGCCCTTTTTCGCCACTTCTTTATGCCCCGAGTAGAGAGAGGAGAGCCTTTATCCGGCGGAATCACCTGGATCTCGAGGGCCGGCAAGAAGGACACTTATCTGGAGGGAGTGTTCTGTGGCAAGTGGGAGGAATGGAGAGCAGACTGGTGCTGGATTGTCGAGGAGAACCCGCAGCCGTTTACCGCCCGGCGCCAAGCCCCAGTAGCATGCGGCAGCGATTGGAGTGACGTGGCCCCGGAAGATGATAGGCTTAAGATTGCCATCACCCGGATCCTACGCCTCAGGCTTGCTGGGCTCACCATAGGCGCTGTTGGCACGGATTTTCTTCGCCGCCGCATCGCCCCCCTGCAGGAACGGGGGAGACCCACCTGGGAATTCAAGAATGCGGCGGATATCATGAGGCTGCGTCCGGGCCTCAACTTCAACTTCACTGTTCTGGAGCTCAACGCGATGCTCCAGGAGCTGTTCAAGTACGACCCTCAACATCCCGAAGTGTTCAGGTTGCCGAAGGGTGTTGTTCCGCTGTGCAACAACTCTGTGCTCGACCGCATCCGTGCAATGATGCCGCTGTGCGATTCGCATGGAATTGTCCCAACTTGGCAAGAGCCTGCAGACGACGTCGTGCAACAGTTCTTTGACGGCTTGGTAGAAGTGCCGGTCCGCCCTGACGAAAAAGACAGCCTCACCCGCGACACCACCGATGCGGAGATGATACGCATCGCCACTAGTCTGGAAGAGGCGGCGGCAGCCGCAGCCGCGGGCGAATTTGGATTCACCATGGAGGAGGCGAATGCAGCAGAGGCGGCAAGCCGTACCGAGCGAGAGGAGCTCGTCGGCAAGAAAGAGCTTGCCGGGCATAACGCCGAGTCGAGCGAGCCCGCCAAGGATATGAGCGGCTCGCTGGAGATCAACTCCTCTTCCTCCTCATCTTCAGGCAGCTCGCCGCAAGCAGAGCCTCCATCCCCACCAAGAAGGCGTCTCCGCAAGGCCGGGGACGTAGCGGGGCGGCAGGCGAGTGAACAGTCGCCGCGCCGCGTGACGCGCTCCACCGCAGCAAGCACTGTTGCTGCGGGAGCACCTCATGCTGCTGCGGCAACTGGAGCGGGGTCGTCTCAGGCCACCGCCACTGTTCCCGCCAAGCGGCCAAGGGAAACTACTCCTCCGCCTCCTCGCGCTGGACGTGGGCCGGACTTCGACTTCTCCGTGTTCAGCTCCGACGATGAAGAAGAAGAGTAAGATTCTCTTGTTGTACTTGTAGTTCTTCAATTCTTACTGTTTTGTCTTGTATCTCATTTGCTTTACTCTGACCTTATTCCTTTTCAGGACTCTGGCCTAGAGAGCAGCGTAGAGAGCCAAGGTCCCAGTGATTGTCATCGAGGACGATCCCACCGCGACAGCAGGGGGTGCGCCCGAGACAACCTTGCCGGACCCGGCAACTGTTCTCTAGAGCAGCCCCCCCAGCGTAAGTATATGGTTTACTTGCCGCTGTTAGGCGCGCATGGATACTCTTTCTTTACTGACATCTGACTGTTGGTTTGTGTAGGAGCAGAGCAGCCCCACCAGGAGCGCCCGGAGGCCGCCCCCGAAACGCCAAGGGAGAGTCCTCTGGCAAGTGAGAGTTCTCCGGCAAGGAACAACACCAGCGTCCCCCCGGCGGCGGAGACTACGACTGCCGAACCCAGTACAGGTAATCTTCTCTTCAAAGCTTCCCTTGGGTTCTTCTTCTTTTTGGGTATTTGTTTGACTTTTCTCACTTTTCCGACAATCAGACCCATCTGCTGCGGAGCTGATGGAGACCGAGGTTGTTGCCGACGACGTTGCTGCCACTGAAGAAGCAGCCGGCGCTGATGATCCCGCCGGCGACGAGGCCGCCAAAGCTGCCGCCGCAGCAGCTGGCGAGGGGTCTGGCGATCGTACTGACGGCCCTGAGGCCGCAGGAGCGCCAGGCACTACGTCGATCGCCGACCCGTCTGCCGCTGCCGCAGCGCCAGGCTCCGAAGAGCCCTAGCCAGGCGTCTACTTGAAGGCCGGCGATGGCGTCTTCATCAACCTCCCCTGGGCGTCAAGCTCCAGGGCGCCGGTCGAGGGAGAGAGCTTCGACGGAGAGGTGCTCGCCTCTGCTGGGCTGACGCTAGTTGATGCGCCGAGCAGCAGCAGCGGCGAGCCTGAGGAGGAGCGGCTGCTGCGGAAGCTATTGTCGCTCTACCGCGCGCGGCAAGCCAAGCTGGAATCCCGCGAGGCGCTTGTCGCGAAGGCGGGAGCGGACATTGAGAAGCGCGCGGAGGAGCTCCGGGGTCTCAACCAGCAAGCTCTCCGGTCCCTGGCAGAGGAGCGGGAGCAACTCGCCGAAGAGCAGAAAGCATTCTTGCTTGAGAAGGCCGAAGTTGAAGAGCAACAGCAGCTTGCCGCTGAGAAGCTGTTTGCGCAGGAGGGCGAGCTGGCGCAGCGGAAAGTTAACCTCGAGAGCCACGAGGAGGAGCTTGCCGCGCGTGAGAAAGAAATCGGCGGAGCCCTTAAGCAAGCAGAGGATGCTGCCGCAGTTGCCGAGGCCGCCAAGAAGGAGCTGGAGACGAAGGTGGCGCAGCTGGAGGCTGATCTCAAGGCGAGTGGTGAAGAGCTTGCCGCGCTCAAGCTTGAGCGGGAGAAGGACGCCCACAGCAACTTAGAGCTGCAGGCTCGTCTCGCCGAGAGGGGCAAAGAGCTTAGCGCCGCCAAGGACTCCAACGCAGATCTTGAGTTGAAGCTGACCACTTTGACCAAGACGCTGGAGAAAGTGGAGCACTGGACGGAGGGTCTCGTGAGTGCTGCCGCAGATATCGATAGGGAGCTGGCGCAGCTGGGGGTGGAGGATCTCGGGTATCCCTCTGATGAGAACCTCCAACCCAGCGCCAAGCTCACCTTGTTCTTCAAAAGCGTGGCGACGGCCCTCCAGCGGCTCCGAGAGAAGATCCCAAAGCAGCTGGCCGACGAGTCGCGCAAGATCTGCGCGGGAGCTCTTCAAAAGGTGTTGGTGAAGGTGGCCTTCCGCAACCCAGGCCTCAACCTCACCAACGTCCTCAAGACCCTGCTGCCGGATGCTGATCTGGAGGCGCTCAAGACCCTTGTCGCACCCATTGTGGATAAGGTGAGAGGGATCAAGAGGATTGAGGGCGATCGCGTAGACTAGGCCGCCCGTTTCTTCTTTTCTTGTCGCTGCTGGTCATGTTATGAAAACAATCTGTTAGAGCCGCGACAAGCTACTTTGTAATATAACTCTATTCTGGGTAATGATTGCAATGTTATTCCCTTTACTTGATTCCTCCCTTTGTATGTTTTTGCCCTACGCTTTTAGGGAACTTGCCGGTGCAGGCACCTTAGCCGCGAGCGCTGAGTGCGGGACGTCAGCAGCCTGCTGGCGGTGCCGCTACCGACAAGAAACTTTGTCGCAACTAGTCGCAGCTCACTTAAGTTGTTGAGCGGACTTGAAACAAAGTAAGGGCGCAACTAGCTACGAGTTGGTTCCTCCGCGCACAGGTTTTCCATACAAAGTGCGGTCGTTCAAGGGAGATAACTTAAAAATTTAAAAAATTTGATTGCTCAAACTTTGGCAACTTAGCTTTTCTGTTGTTTGCTTCCCGGTAAGGCGAAACTTTTCTTGAACGACGCCTGGTCCATACCATTATCTTCTCCTTTCCCCCCCGGCAAACTTGTGGGCGAGGGAACCTTCCTTTGCTTGAGAAAAAAGAAAGAGGAGAAAAATAAAGATATGGAGCCTTACGGCTCGTTATTGCTTACCGGGGAGTAGGTGCTGCACAAAGTGTCAGATCACATATGCAAAAAATAGAAAGCATGAAATTGACAAGATGTGCGGAGCACATGAGCTATACTTATGCACGGGGTCTGCGCCCGGCTTTGTACAAAGGATTACATGCAACAGCGGCAAGACTTGTACAAATGGTGGTTGCCGGAACAGGTTCCGGCAACTGCGCCTTACGGGTAAAACTTACGAAGATGCTCAATGTTCCAGGAGTTGCTCACCGGAATGGCATCTTCGGTCTCAAGGCACAGCGCCAGGCCTAGTGACTCGTTTCACCCGGTAAGGGCCTTCCCACTTCGGCGTCAACTTGTTGGAATTCTTGGCGGACTGAACACGCCGAAGAACAAGGTCGCCTTCCTCGAGACTTCTGGCATTAACTTTGCGGCTATGGTAGCGGCGCAAAGCTTGCTGGTAGCGAGCAGCTCGTACAGCAGCCTGAAGACGGTCTTCCTCAAGGAGCAGCGCGTCATCTTGTCGCAGCTGCTCTTGCTCAAGCTCATCATAAGCGAGCACTCGAGGTGACCCGTATACGAGTTCCGTGGGGAGAACTGCCTTTGCTCCATAGACTAGAGTGAAAGGTGTCTGGCCAGTGGCTCGATTTGGCGTCGTCCTGATCGACCAAAGAACCACCGACAGCTCCTCGATCCAGTTTCTTCCGCACTTGTGCAGCCTGTCGAAAGTCCTGGTCTTGAGCCCACGCAGCACTTCAGCATTTGCCCTCTCCGCTTGACCGTTGCTTCTCGGGTGAGCAACAGAAGCGAAGCAGACCTTGGCGCCAAGATCTTGGACGTACTGCATGAAGGTGCGGCTCGTGAATTGTGTACCGTTGTCGGTGATTATCCTGTTAGGGATCCCGAAGCGGTAAACAATCGACCTGAAGAACTTGACTGCTGACTGTGCTGTCACCTTCCTCACAGCTTCCACTTCCGGCCACTTTGTGAACTTGTCGATTGCAACGTACAAGTACTCAAAGCCCCCGATTGCTCGGGGAAAGGGGCCGAGGATGTCGAGCCCCCAGACCGAAAATGGCCAGGATAAAGGGATTGTCTGGAGAGCTTGAGCTGGTTGGTGTATCTGCTTGGAATGGAACTGGCACGCTTCACACTTGGTTACTTGTGCAATTGCATCCTGGAGGGCTGTCGGCCAAAAGAAACCTTGCCGAAATGCTTTGCCGGCAAGTGCTCTTGCGCCAATGTGGTGACCACATATGCCTCCATGTATCTCTGCCAACAGCTTTTGTCCGTCTTCCCGGTGAATACACTTCAATTTCACACCGTTGAGTCTTCTTCTGTACAGTGTGCTGTCGACAAACTGGTACATACTTGACTACCGGGCTACTCTTTCCGCTTCTTCTTGCTCTTCGGGAAGTTCTCCTGTCTAAAGAAAACGGACAATCTGCTGTGCCCATGCTGGAGCTTGTGGCTCGACAACAAGGACTAAAGGCAAATTTGCTGCTGTGGGAACATCTGCTTCTACGGCGAGAACCTGCGGCTCTTCCGGAGCTTGACGTTCCCCGGCAAGCTTGCCGGAGCAAAACTTGTTGGGAGTTTGTGCTTCAACGGAACAAACCCTAGGGCTTGCCGGAGTAGGCTGCTCCTCAGCGCTCTTGGCATTGATCTTGGGGACCTTCTTGGCGGCGGCTTCGGGAAGCTCTGCCGGAAAATAGTCACCAGAAATCAACTTCCTCTTCTTGCTCTATCCAGTTGATGGTGTTACAGACGGTTGAGTCAGCTTGAGCACGAAGATCCCTGGTTCCATAGGTAACTTAAGTGCGGCGCACTTTGACAGGCCATCGGCAACGACGTTCTGAGCTCTTGGAACATGCTCCATCTGTAGGTCGTCAAAGTGCTCTTCTAGCTTTCTCACTTCGTCGACGTAGGCTTCCATCAACGGACTCTGATAGCTCTTGTTCACTTGGCGGACGACAAGCTGCGAGTCACCCCTGACGATGAGCTTCTTGATCCCAAGGTCTGCCGCGATCCTGAGACCGGCAAGCAAGCCTTCATACTCTGTAGTATTGTTTGTTGCTTGCTCCTTGGGAAAGTGCATCTGGACTACGTACTTGAGGTGCTCTCCGGTGGGTGCGACAAGCAGCACACCAGCGCCGGCGCCTTGCAGCGAAAAGGCACCATCAAAGTACATCAGCCAGTCTTTGCTTGCTTCCTCGACGGGGATGCTCGTTCCTGGAATTTCTTCATCTGGTGTTGGCGTCCATTCCGCTATGAATTCTGCCAATGCTCTGCTTTGGATAGTTGAAGTACTCTCAAACTTGAGGCCAAAGCTTGACAGTTCCAGTGCCCACTCAACAATCCTGCCTGTCGCTTCTGGATTCTGTAGTATCCTCTTCAGCGGAAAACGAGTGACAACTGTGATCTCATGTGCTTGGAAGTAATGGCGCAGCTTTCTCGAGGCCATGAGAAGGCCGAAAAGCAATTTCTGCACGCCAGAGTACCTTGACCTAGCCCCCTGCAGAAGGGAACTGACAAAGTAAACTGGGCACTGTACTATTCTCTTCTGTATCTCCTCGCGCGTCTGCGTAGATCCATCCTTGTCAGGACCAGAGCTTGTCGGGGAAGCCCCCTGCTTGTCGCTGGATGCGCCTGCCGTGGTTGCTGGCTCGTCATCTGCCTCCCTCTCCGCTACTAACGCAGCACTAACCACTTGATTGGTTGCCGCTATATACAGCAGCAACTTCTCTTGTGGCTTAGGTGCGACAAGTGTTGGAGTGGAGGACAGGTATCTCTTTAAATCTTGCAGCGCAGCCTCCGCTTCCGGAGTCCATTTCATTGGACCTGCCTTTTTCAATATTTTGAAAAACGGCAGGGCGCGCTCAGCAGACCTAGAGATAAACCTGCTGAGAGCAGCCACGCAACCGGCAAGTCTTTGTACATCCTTGACGCTCTTTGGTGCTTCAATCTGCTCGATGGCCTTGATCTTGTCGGGATTGGCTTCGATTCCCCGCTGAGACACGAAGAACCCGAGAAGCTTGCCGGAGGGGACTCCAAACACACACTTCTTGGGGTTGAGCTTGAGGCTGATCTTGCGCAGATTTGCAAAGGTCTCGTCTAAATCTTGAATCAGGGTTGCCTTGTCCTTGCTCTTGACCACTATGTCATCCATGTAGGCTTCCACATTTTTGTGTATTTGTGGCTCAAGAGCGACATGGACTACCCTTGCAAATGTTGAACCAGCATTTTTTAAACTGAAAGGCATCCGTATGAAACAGTACGTGCCACATGGAGTAATGAATGCGGTCTTCTCCTCATCCTCTTCTGCCATGAAGATCTGATGGTATCCTGAGTATGCGTCAAGAAATGAAAGCAAGTCACATCCGGCCGTGGAGTCAACAATCTGGTCAATGCGCGGCAAAGGAAATGGGTCTTTGGGACAAGCTTTGTTAACATCGGTAAAGTCGATACAAAGTCTCCATTTCCCGTTCGCCTTGCGCACGACTACAGGATTGGCCAACCACGTAGGATGGAGTACTCCTCTGACAAGGCCTGCTGCTTCCAACTTCTTGATCTCTTCTGCGATGAATTCTTGGCGCTCCACTGCTTGCTTCCTGACCTTCTGCTTGACGGGCCGCACATGAGGACAAACGGCAAGATGGTGCTCAATTACTTTCCTGGGAACACCGGGGAGGTCAGACGGTTGCCACGCAAACACGTCGACGTTCGCCCGCAGGAAAGCAATGAGTGCGCTTTCCTATTTAGGGTCGAGAGTGGCACTGATGGTGAAGGTACCACCAGTGCCGTCCTCCTTGGCGGACACCTTTTTGGTCTCTGGCAGAGCTGCCATTGCCTTCTTACACTTACCGGTGGAGCTCGATGGTGCGTCCTCAACGGCAGCGCAGCACTCCGAAGAGGTGCGCTTGCCGGAGTGGGCATCAGAACTCTTGCTGGACTTGGTCTTCTTCTTCCCCCCGAGAGCTTCAACGGCAGGTGACTTGCGATCTGCTGTGGCTGCCGCTTCCTGGTAGATCTTGTCGGCGCAGATAAGAGCATCCTTCTTGTCGCTAGGGGCAGAGATGACGCTTATCGGGCCTGGCATCTTCAGCATGTTGTATGCATAGTGAGAGGCTGCCATGAACTTGGCGAGTGCTGGACGGCCGAGTATCCCATTGTAAGGCAATGGAAAATCGGCAACATCAAAAGTGACCCTCTCAGTCCTGAAGTTCAACTCGCTGCCAAATGTTACTGGCAACGTGACCTTCCCCTTCGACTTGCTCCTTCCCGGGTTGATTCCTTGGAATGTGCCGGTCTCTTCAAGCTCGCTGTCAGGGATCTGGAGTTTGTGGAGTACAGTGGAGGAGATCAGGTTCAAGCCGGCCCTGCCGTCAACTAGCATCTTAGTGACCTTGAGGTTGCGGATAGTTGGTGAAACCAACATCGGCAAGCACCCGACCGCAGTTGTGCGATCAGGGTGGTCCTCAATATCAGATGATAGGCGTGTTGGACCATTTCAGAAGCTTGCGTGACTCGACAGGTGGTTCCGCCGCATTGACTTCCCGCACCCACTGCTTGAGTTGGCGGTGCGAAGTATGCAGAGAAGCACCGCCGTCAACGCACAAGACCTCTGTGGCTTTTTGGAACTCCTGCTCACTGGTCTCGACATCATCCATGTCTTCGTCGTCGTCGTCATCTTCATCCTTGTCGCGGCCGTGGGGAGGTCTGTCTCCTTGCCGCTGCTTGGCCTTGCCACGGCATCCTCCCCGGCCGGCGCGCTTCTTGCCGGATTCTCCAGCGCCTCCTTGGGCCCTCTCCTTGTCGCGTCGCTCGTATTCAGCCTTTTGCTGCTGGACAAGCTGCTCGACCTTCTTGCAGCTCTGGAGGTCATGGCCCTTGGTGCGGTGGATCTTGCAGTACTGCTTGTCGGTGCCGTCCTGCTTGTCGGCGACCGCCACAGCCTGGCAGTTGGTGCATGCGGCAATCTCCTTGCCGGAGCTGTCAGCCTTGGCTTTCTTGGCGCCACCTTCGTTGCCGGACTGCTCAACGACTAGCACATCTTTGCCTTTCTTCTTCCTGTTGTTCCGCCGCCGGTTTTTCTTTACCGGGGCAGCATCCTCGCTGTCAGATCCTCCTGCTCCTGTATTCTCTCCGGGGAGTTTCCTCCCTTCCTCAGCACGTGCACACTTGTCGGCCAGGGCATACAGCTCACTGACGTCTCTGATCTTGCACATCGCCATCTCCTCCCGCATCCTGCGGTTACGCACGTTCTGATGGAACGCTCTGATGACCACGGCAGGGTGGACATCTGGGATGTTGTGCTGTACACGGCTGAATCTCTGAATGTACTTGCGCAGGGGCTCTCCTTCCTTCTGGGCGAGCAGATGAAGGTCACTCTCTTGGCCATGAGGTTTGTGGCCGCCTGTAGAGGCGCCGACAAACTGATGGCATAGGTCTGCCCAGGAAGATATGGAGTTATACGGCAAGTGCATGAGCCAGGACCTGACGTTGGGCTTGAGCACCAGCGGGAAGTAGTTGGCAAGGATCTTGTCGTCCCGCCCCCGGCAGCCTGCACCGCGATGGTGTAGATGCTGAGGAACTCCGACGGATGCGACTTGCCGTCGTACTTCTCTGGTACATCTGGCTTGAAATTCTTCGTGCTGGGCCACTGGACTTGCTGCAGCTCACGAGTAAACGCAGGGCAACCTACCGCGTACGGCAAGCCGCCTGGTTCCCCTGGCGCATGCATGTCGACAGAGGGCCCAACGCGCTGGTCCGATTGACGCCGCGCTTCTCTTTGGCGCTCGATGTGAGTACGAGCGTCTTCTTGCTGTCGTTCGTGAAGAACTTGGCGCTGATCGCGACGAGCTCGTGGATCTGATGACGCGGTGGAGTCACTGTCGAGGTGGATCCGGCGAGTCGGTGATCTTGGCCTTCGGGGCGGAGAGCGCACAGTGGTTGCACCCCCACCGGTCTTGTCGCCACCGGCTCGTGCCTGGCTGACTTGCCGCGGCTACGACGTGCTCGGCTGCCGTTGAGTGTCGCCGTTGGCGAAGCCGATGAGACTCTGAATGGTGGCCCTCCAGTCGTTGATCTTGTCTGCCGTTGGAGGGTAGTCCAGGAGCAGTTGAGCTCGCGCCAAAGCTTCTGCTGCAGTGGCGGGTGGCGGTGGCGAACGGTGCGAGGAGTGGGATATGCTTGGACTTCTAACAATGTTAGAAGGAGCAGTATCCTGTCCAGGCGACCGTGCCTCGCTCGTGCCAGCATGTTGGCGTGCATGCTGGTCCTGAGCACTCCGTGATCCACCAGCTCGATCTTGGTCCAGCAAACGCATGGTACCGTGAATACCATGATGCTGCCGGTCCCGCGCCTCCTGAGATGGGCGCGGTGCATGTACGGACGCCGAGGTCTTGGAGTGCGCCCGGTCGTTGTGGGAACCGGCTACGCCGCCGATGGGCAGCGCAGCCTTGTCCTTGGACCTGGCAGCACCGTGAGCTCCCTCGTCGACGCCCGTTCTTCCGCCGGCATCTGCCCCATCAGCCGTTTGCTCCAGTGGTGGTGGGTTCGGCGTGGACGGAGCAGCCGCCTCCGAAGCCTTCTTCTTCGGCGGCATGTCGATGAAGATGATGAAGATCTAGCTTGTGTGAACGCCGGATCTGGTTCACACAACCTCGACGCCCCCTACCTGGCGCGCCAAAGATGCCGGGGGACTGACCCACGAGCACCTATGGGACCGGCGGACCGAGTCCCTTTCGGTTCGGCGGGGGCGAGGGCCGCACGAAGAGCGGATCGAGGCAAAGCACACGAGCGGTTTACCCAGGTTCGGGCCGCACGGATGCGTAAAACCCTACTCCTGCTTTTCGGTTTGTATTGAGTTCTTGCTCGGGAGCGCGGAGTGCTACAGTACACCCCAGCAGCTAACGAGACCGAGCGTGAGTGTTCTCTTTTTCGCCGACCCCCCTCTACGTTGCGCATGGGCCTCCTTTTATATGCTCAAGGGGTCACCGACAGGTGGCAACGTAGACAAGGGTAAAAATGGAAAGGTGCTGCGGTTGGTACAGCTACCTGCTACAGTATATCATACCTAACCCTCACGGCAGGGGACAAGGGTATTAAATGCCCGTCTGCATCGCCTAAATAGTGCAAAAGGGACCGTCAGGGACGCCACCGCCCGCCACGATGGCAATCTTGTCAGCGCCGCTTGCCACCGCGCACCGCTGGCTGCACAGCCTCCCGCCACGTACGCTTGGAAGGGTCCCAAAGCAACACATTGGTGGATGTGCTGGAGCGCGGACACAGAGTGGTGGCTTGCCGCGGCAAGCGCCTTGCCGCGGTCGTTGTCTTGTCGCGTCCGGGAGCTTGTCGCTCACCGGGCCTTGCCGGGACGCGTGGCGCGTCGCGGCAAGTTCCTTGAGATGCCTTGGTTGGCCTTCCCGGCAAGCTCCTCTTGCCGGGGTCTTGTCTCCTTGGCTTTGATATGCCGTGGTTGGCCTTCCCGGCAAGCTCCTCTTGCCGGGGTCTTGTCTCCTTGAATGGCTCCAGGGGAACCACGGAGGACCTTGGCGGTCACCCGGCAAGCCTTGCCGCGGGATGCTGCGACTGCCCATGCACAAGTTCGGGATACTAGGGTACCCCTACTCTAGTACACCAACAAATAGCGAAAGTATGAACCCTAGGCCTTATTTCCACGCATTGCAATACCGTTTACGTTCACTTTTACCATTAGTTACCTTGCTGTTTTTATATTTTCAGATTACAAATACCTTTATCTACCATCCATATACCACTTGTATCACCATCTCTTCGCCGAACTAGTGCACCTATACAATTTACCATTGTATTGGGTGTGTTGGGGACACAAGAGACTCTTTGTTATTTGGTCGCAGGGTTGCTTGAGAGAGACCATCTTCATCCTACGCCTCCTACGGATTGATAAACCTTAGGTCATCCACTTGAGGGAAATTTGCTACTGTCCTACAAACCTCTGCACTTGGAGGCCCAACAACGTCTACAAGAAGAAGGTTGTGTACTAGACATCAGCAGACTGAACGCGCCTAAGGACAAGGTCACCTTACTCAAAACACCGGGCATGAACCCTGCGGCTATGATAGCGATGCGGGGCTTGCTGGTAGCGTGCAGCACACGTAGCAGCCCGGAGACGGTTCTCCTCAAGTAGCATAGCGTCGTCACGCCGGTGGTGATCTTGCGCTACTTCATCATAGGCAAGCACTCGAGGGGAACCGTAAATGAGTTCCGTGGGGATAACTGCTTCCGCCCCGTAGACCAGGGAGAAGGGAGTCTGGCCAGTAGCTCGATTAGGTGTCGTTCTGAGGGACCAGAGAACTACCGACAGCTCCTCGATCTACTGCCTGCCGTGCTTTTGCAGCATATCGAAAGTTCTTGTCGTGAGTCCACGAAGCACTTCAGCGTTCGCCCTCTCAGCTTGTCCATTGCTCCGGGGTGTGCCACAGAAGTGAATGAGATTTTGCATCCGAGGGTACGAACATATTGCATGAATGTGTGGCTCGTGAACTGGGTGCCGTTGTCTGTGATGATCCTTGCCGGAACTCCGAAACGACACACCAATCCTTTCAAGAACTTGATAGCTGACTGAGCAGTCACCTTTCTCATGGCAGTCACTTGCGGCCACTTTGTAAACTTGTCGACAGCAACGAACAAGAATTCGAAGCCCCCGATTGCTCGGGGGAAGGGGCCGAGGATATCGAGCCCCAAACCGAAAATGGCCATGATAGAGGGATTTTCTGAAGGGTTTGGGTAGGCAGGTGTGTTCTCTTGGAATGGAACTGACAGGCTTCACATTTTATGATGAGCTCAACTGCATCTTGGAGGGCTGTGGGCCAATAGAATCCTTGTCGGAATGCTTTCTCAACTAATGCCCTTGATCCAATGTGTGAGCCGCACATTCCTCTGTGAATCTCAGCCAACACTTCCTTTCCATCCTCCTAACAAACACACTTCAATTTCATGATGTTCAGCGTCCTTTTGTACAGAGTGTCATCGACAAACTAATACATACTGGCCCTCCGGGCTACTCTTTCAGCTTCATCATGATTGCCAGGGAGTTCTCCTATTTGGAGGAAGCGGACAATGTGCCTTGCCCAGGTTGGAGCCCGAGGCTCGGCAACGAGGACTAACGGCACCTCCTCGGCTGTAGGAGCACCAACCTCGTTCACGGGGTCCATAGGCCTGGCTGGAGGGGGTGGTCCGACAGGCTGTGAGGAGTTGTTTCCGGCAGGGTCTCTGCCGGGAGCGGATGGCTCTACCGGGAGAGTCTTACCGTAGTCCATCGTTCTCCTTTTCCGGGCCATTGTGGCTGGTGATACAGAGGGTTGAGAGAGATGGAGAACAGAAGTTCCTGGTTCCACAGGAAGCTTCTGCGCATCACACTTTGACAGGTGATCAGCTATGCTGTTTTCCGCACGGGGGACGTGCTCTGTTTGCAACCCGTCAAAGTGCTCCTCCAATCTCCTTACTTCCTCGATGTATGCTTCCATCAATGGGCTTTGATAATCTTTGTTGACTTGTCTCACCAAGAGTTGTGAATCTCCTCGAATGATCAGCTTCTTAATTCCCAATTCTGTTGCAATCCTGAGCCCGGCAAGGAGCCCTTCATACTATGCTGTATTGTTGGTGGCTTCTTCCCGGGCAAAGTGCATCTGGACGACGTACTTCAAGTGCTCCCCGGAGGGGGCAACAAGAAGCACGCCAGACCCTGCTCCTTGTAGGGAAAAAGCACCATCAAAATACATAATCCATTCTTGGGGGGATTCCTTGCCGGGGAGAACTGTCTGTGTCCTTTCCTCATCAGGGGTTGGCGTCCATTCTGCAATAAACTCTACCAATACCCTGCTCTGAATGGTTGAGGTGATCTCAAACTTCAAACCAAAGCTGGATAACTCTAAAGCCCATTCCACTATTCTGCCAATTGCCTCAGGGTTTTGGAGTATCCTTTGCAATGGGAAACGAGCGACAACCATGATCTCATGGGCTTGGAAGTAGTGTCACGGTTTCCTTGAGGCCATAATGAGACTAAATATCAATTTTTGCACGCCAGAGTACCTCGATCTAGCCCCCTGCAACAAGGAGCTGATGAAGTACACTGGGCGCTGCACCACTTTCTTCCTTGCCGCGTCCTTGGGGTTCCTCTCGTTGCCGTGCTCACTGCTGTCCTGATCCTTTTCTGACTCTGCCATGATCTGGCCACTTTCTGCTCCATCCACCTCTCGCTGCGCTACCAAAGCTGCACTGACCACTTGATTGGTTGACGCTAAGTATAGCAACAATGGTTCTTGGGGTTTGGGTGCATCCAAGATAGGCACAGACGATAGGTAGGCTTTTAACTCTTTTACAGCTGCATCTCCTTCCGGGGTCCACTTCATAGGTCCTGCCTTCTTCAAAACCTTGAAGAATGGCAGAGCACGCTCGACAGACTTGGAGATGAACCTGCTCAGCACGGCAGCACATCCTATCAAGCGCCTCACATCCTTAACTGTCCTTGGCGCTTGGATCTGCTCAATGGCCTTGATCTTGTCGGGGTTGGCTTTGATCCCCCTATGGGACACGAAGAACCCAAGTAGCTTGCCGGAGGGAACACCAAACACACATTTCTTCAGGTTAAGCTTCAGATTGATCCTGCGCAGATTGGAAAATGTCTCTTCCAAATCCTGGATAAGGGTGGCCTTATCCTTGGTTTTGACCATGATATCATCCATATAAGCTTCTATATTTCTGTGCAATTGTGGCTCAAAACCAATCTGGACTGCCCTTGCAAAAGTGGACCTGACACTCTTTAATCCAAATGGCATGCGGACAAAACAGTACGTACCACATGGAGTGATGAATGGTGTCTTCTCTTCATCTTCCTTGGACATGAAGATCTGGTGATATCCTGAGTATGCATCCAAAAATGAGAGCAAATCACATCCCAAAGTTGAATCCATGATCTGGTCAATGTGCGGCAAGGGAAATGGGTCCTTCGGGCAAGCCTTGTTGAGGTCTGTGAAGTCAATGCAAAGCCTCCACTTCCCATTAGCTTTCCAGACCACTATTGGATTTTCCAACCATGTAGGATGCAGTACCCCTCTGACCAAACCAGCTGCTTCCAACTTCTTGATCTCTTCGGCAATGAACTGCTTC
Source organism: Triticum urartu (assembly GCF_003073215.2). NCBI lineage: Eukaryota > Viridiplantae > Streptophyta > Magnoliopsida > Poales > Poaceae > Triticum > Triticum urartu. The sequence continues at coordinate 519,755,703 of NC_053023.1, forward strand.
CTCTCCAAGGCCTGCTTTCGTACTTTCTGCTTGACGGGTCGGGCATGTGGGCAGACAGCAAGGTGGTGCTCAATTACCTCCCTGGGAACACCGGGGATATCAGATGGTTGCCAAGCAAACACATCGATATTCGCCCGCAGGAAGGCAACAAGAATGCTTTCCTATTTGTCATCGAGGGCAGCGTTGATGGTGAAAGTACCATCAATGCCAACCAGCCCTGCCGGGACCTTCTTCACTTGGAGTGCAGCAACCTTGGATCTCTTGTTGTTGGAACACTCCGGCACATCGTCGATGGGTGCCATGCACTCGGAGGGGGCACGCTTCCCGGACTCCTTGCTGGAGGTCTTACAATCCCTCTTCTTCCCTTTGTTTTCCTTGGCGGGATCTGCTGCCGCCGCAACTTCTGCTGCGACTGCGTCCCGATACATCTTGTCCACACAGATAATTGCATCCTTCTAATCCGATGGTATAGTGAGGACTCCCAATGACCCAGGCATTTTCAGGGTGTTGTAAGCATAGTGAGATGCTTCCATGAACTTGGCCAGGGCTGGTTGTCCAAGAATCCCATTATACGGTAGGGGAGATCAACCACAAACACAATCTTCTCAATCCGAAAGTTCAGCTCTCCCCCAAATGTCACTGGCAACGTGATCTTCCCCTTAGGATGACTCTGCCGAGGTTAACTCCTTGAAACGTGTCGGTGGCCTCTAGCTCCTCTTCTCCTATCCGAGGCTTGCTGATAACTGTTGGGGAAATCAGATTCAACCCGGCCCCGCCATCCACTAACATCTTTGTGCCCTTGAGGTTGCTAATTGTTGGGAGACCAACAACAGCAAGCACCCTACTGCCAAGGTGAAGCAAGGGTAATCCTCCTCATCAGAGATGATGGGTGTGCGGGACCACTTGAGCGGCTTTCGGGCCTCTGGTGCTGGTTCCACAACATTGACCTCTCGTGCCCATCGCTTGAGTTGGCGATGAGAGGTGTGCAAAGATGCACCTCCATGAATGTACAGGGCGTCAGTGGCCTTCTGCAATTCCTGCTCACTAGTTTCCTCTTCATCCCCTCCATCACTGACATCATCACAGGTTTCCTTCTCTCGGCCCCTGGCGGGCTATCCTTGGTTCCGAAAGGGCTTGTCGGGGCGATTTGCTTCACCGCCTCGGCCCCTACCACCAGCAGCATTCTAACCTTTCTCCTTGTCACGCTTATCATATTCTGCCCTCTGTCTCTTGACGAGCTGCTCAACCAGATAACACTCCTGAAGGTCGTGGCCTTTGGTCTGATGGATATTGCAGTACAGCCCATCACCTTTCCCAACTTTTTCCATGGCAGCGGCCTCCCGACAGGCAGTGCACGCGGCAACTTCCTTGTCGGGGGCCTCAGCCTTGGCCTTCTTGCCGGTACTAGGTGTGCCCGAACCTTCCACAATCATCACTGCCTTGTCTCTTGGCTTCTTACTACGCTTCTTGCCCTTCCTCTAACTGGTTGATTCATCCTCATCCTCTAAATCAACATTGATGCAATCTTCCTCTCCGGGCAACTTTCCTTCCTTCTTCCATCCGGACACATTTATCCACTAGTGTATATAGTTCTTTCACAGTCTTGGGCAACCGCACATTCATTTTGGAATGAATGCGGCGGTTGCGCACATTAAACTGGAAAGCTGCTATAACAGATGTCGGATGGATATTTTGGAATGTTTCTATGAACTTTACTGAATCACTGCAAATACTTACGGAGGGTTTCTCCTTCCTTCCACTGGAGAAGCTGCAGGTCATCGGGCCTGTCGGGCTCTTGGTGGCCACCGGTGAAGGCACCGATGAACTCATGGCACATGTCTGCCCATGACGAAATGGAGTTCTCCGGCAGGTGCATCAGCCAAGACCTCACATTGGGCTTGAGGGTCAAAGGGAAGTAGTTGGCAAACACCTTCTCATCTCTTCCCTCGGCAGCCTGAACAACGATGGTGTAGATGCTCAGGAACTCTGCCGGGTTCAGCCTCCAGTCGTACTTCTCAGGTATCTGATATCTCTGGCTTGAACGTGCGAACGGATGGCCAACGGACCCGCCGCAGCTCTCGTGTAAAGGCAAGGCAGCCAATCTCGAAGGGTAGGCACCCGCTAGCAGCGAGTGCGGGCTCGTCGACATTGAGGCCGTCGCACCCGTTGGCCTGGCGGGGATCGTTGCGGCGCCACTCGGCAATGACGCGCGCGTCCTCCCGTTGCTTGTCTCCGGGGTTCGACGTTGGCCTGGACGTGCTCGAGGGTCAGAAGAGGCCATCGAGACATCGTCGGGGTCTTGATTCTGCTGTGCCCTAGCCGGCTACTGTGCCAGGGACTGAACCGTGGGGACAGCCCCCTTCGTACAGCTAGCGGCACGGGCGGTGGCAATTTCTTGGGGAGGTTGCCGTGGGAAAGCTCGTCGTGAGCCCCCAGCTTTGGCGAAACTGAGCAGGCTCTGGATGGTGGCACGCCACTCATCCATCTGCTCGGCCGCTGGCGGGAACCCCAGTAACAACTGAGCTCATGCCATGGCCTCCATAGCCGTGCTTGGCATGGCTGTCGATGATGTCGACCGCACCGTCGCCTGGCTCCGGATGGTGCCTGCGGTGATGGCGACGACACCGCGCCCACGCTGCGGTGGGGCAACCACCGGGGCAGCGGGGTTGCGCGGCGGGGGTGCTCGAAGATCAGCGGCTCCATTGAGCGCAGCGGCCAGGTTAGCTCGTCTGGGAGGAGGTGCGTGCACCGCGGCCGCTCCCGTGATGGGGGCGACCATAGGGTGATGGCTCACCCTGAACCGAACACCATTGCTACGGCTGTGCTCATCGGTGGGAAGAGGGGGCGCGGATGGAGTGATCCCCTCGCCCGCACCTTGCAGAGCTTGACCTGCCGAGACGTTGCTGGTGTTGTTCTCCTCCGGCAGCTCTAGCCCCCATGTCAGCCACGGGAGAGGCGGTAATAGTGCCACCTGCCCCAACTACGCCCCCAGTGGCGTCCACGTCCCCGTGGGCTTCCGTGTCCCCCGCGGCGTTGGAGGCCGCGGGCAGAGGAGCTTTCAAAGTGGATGGATGGGACGAGGTGCCAGATTTCTTCTTGGGCGCCATAGTCGATGGCGCCGTTGAGGATAAAAACATCAATGAAGATGACGCGCGGTATACCCTTTCAGGTTCGCGCAAGCACGCCCACTACCTGGCGCACCAAAAATGTCACGGGATTTCCACGGCCAACTATGGGACTGGGCGGCCCCTTGTTGGTTCAGCGGGGGGACGGCGCGTTGCGCAAAGAGTGGACCAGCATACGACTGCGCGGCAGAGAGCACACAATCGATTTACCTAGGTTCGGGCCGCCGCGAGGCGTAAGACCCTACTCCTTCTTTAGTGGATTGATGGAAGAATGGATCTGGTGGTGCGTAGTACACTTGCTTGGCAACGTTTGCCCAAGGTGACTACATGTATGTGGTGGCTTGAGATTGTCAACTTTTCCAACCTTCTAACCCCTCCTACGAGTGCCATGGGCCTCCTTTTATAGATTAAGGGGTCACCACAGTGGCAAAGTGGTCATTATCCAAAGATATGATAGCAAACAGTGCTATCATACCTAACTCTGTGGGCTGACAGGGTGCATTAAATGCACCACTTAGTGTCACATCACTGGGCGCCCGACAAGGCCTGCCGGGCTATCTTGCCAGCTCCGCTCCTGCTCTCTTGACACGTCGCAGGACGAGTGTCATCTGTAGGCTTCTCTATAGGAAATGGCTGCCATGTGGCGTATGGCTGCCGCTTAATCATCTTGCGGCTTGACATCGCACTAATTGATGATGTGGGTCATGCTTGAGCGGTTGGTGGGGCAGTTCTGCCCCCGCGGACCCCGGCAGGCTCTGCCGGGGAGCCTTGGTTGCTTGCTTCGGGTGGTGGCCTCGCCCCTTGCCGGGCTCACCTGCCCAGCAAGGGAGGCCCTTCACTTGTCGATATCTTGCTCCTGAGGCTCAATTCTTGGTCCATCCGAGCTGCATGTTGGTTCTTCGTTTCTCTTGGTTTTCCAATCTCTGACTTAAGTTGGTGCTTCAATCTTGATCCTGTGCCTGTGCACGGTTGGTCAACAGACACAAGGTTTGTTGCATCGACAATACCCAATAGTTTCTTGTGGGTATCCTATGAAGACGCACTTCTTCGATTTGGGTTCTAGCTTATTAGGCTGAAGCTTGTTCACGTAAGCATTGCAACCCCAAACTTTAAGAAATGACAGCTTAGGTTTCTTGCCAAACCATAGTTCATACGGTGTCGTCTCAATGGATTTAGATGGTGCCCTATTTAAAGTGAATGCAGTTGTCTCTAATGCATAACCCCAAAATGATAGTGGTAAATCGGTAAGAGACATCATAGATTGCACCGTATCTAATAAAGTACGATTATGATGTTCATACACACCATTATGCTGTGGTGTTCCAGGTGGCGTGAGTTGTGAAACTATTCCACATTGTTTCAAATGAAGGCCAAACTCATAACTCAAATATTCGCCTCCGCTATCAGATCGTAGAAACTTTTTTTCTTGTTACGATGATTCTCCACTTCACTCTAAAATTCTTTGAACTTTTCAAATGTTTCAGACTTGTGTTTCATCAAGTAGATATACCCATATATGCTTAAATCATCTGTGAAGGTTAGAAAATAACAATACCCGCCGTGTGCCTCAACACTCATTGGACCGCATACATCGGTATGTACTATTTCCAATAACTCATTGGCTTGCTCCATTGTTCCGGAGAATGGAGTTTTATTCATCTTGCCCATGATGCATGGTTCGCAAGTATCAAATGATTCATAATCAAGTGATTCCAAAAGCACGTCTGCATGGAGTTTCTTCATGCATTTTACACCAATATGACTTAAACGGCAGCGCCACAAATATGTTGCACTATCATTATCAACTTTGCATCTTTTGGCATCAATATTATGAATATGTGTATCACTACGATCGAGATTCAATAAACCATTCACATTGGGTGTATGACCATAGAAGGTTTTATTCATATAAATAGAACAACAATTATTCTCTGACTTAAATGAATAACCTATTGCAATAAACATGATCCAATCATATTCATGCTCAACGCAAACACCAAATAACATTTATTTTAGGTTCAACACTAGTCCCAAAGGTAAATGGAGTGTACAATGGTGATCTTATCAACCTTGGAATCACTTCCAACACACATCGTCACCTTGCCCTTAACCAGTATCTGTTCATTTTGCAACTCCTGTTTCGAGTTACAGAACTTAGCAACTGAACCGGTATCAAATAACCTGGGGTTACTATGAACACTAGTAAAGTACACATCAATAACATGTATATCAAATATACCTTTGTTCACTTTTCCATCCTTCTTATTCGCCAAGTATATGGGGCAGTTCCACTTCCGGTGACAATTCCCTTTGTAGTAGAAGCACTCAGCTTCAGGCTTAGGTCTAGCTTTGGGCTTCTTCACAGGAGTGGCAACTTGCTTGTCATTCTTCTTGAAGTTCCCTTTCTTTTCCGTTGCCCTTTTCCTTGAAACTAGTGGTCTTGTCAACCATCAACACTTGATGCTTTTTCTTGATTTCTACCTTTGCCGATTTCAGCATCGCGAAGAGCTCGGGAATCGTTTTCGTCATCCATTGCATATTATAGTTTATCACGAAGTTCTAGTAGCTTGGTTATAGTGACAAGAGAACTCTGTCAATCACTATCTTATCTGGAAGATTAACTCCCACTTGATTCAAGTGATTGTACTACCCAGCCATTCTGAGTACATGCTCACTGGCTGAGCCATTCTCCTCCATCTTGTAGGCAAAGTACTTGTCAGAGGTCTCATACCTCTCGACATGGGCATGAGTCTGAAATACGAATTTCAACTCTTGGAACATCTTATATTCTCCGTGGCATTCAAAACATTTTGAAGTCCCGGTTCTAAGCCGTAAAGCATGGTGCACTAAACTATCAAGTAGTCATCATACCGAGCTTGTCAAACGTTCATAACGTCTGCATCTGCTCCTGCAATAGGTCTGTCACCTAACGGTGGATCAAGGACATAATTCTTCTGTGCAACAACGAGGATAATCCTCAGATCACGGACCCAGTCTGCATCATTGCTACTATCATCTTTCAACTTAGTTTTCTCTAGGAACATATCAAAAACATAGCGGAGCTACAACGCGAGCTATTGATCTACAACATGGATATGCAAATACTATCAGGACTAAGTTCATGATAAATTAAGTTCAATTAATCATATTACTTAAGAAATCCCACTTAGATAGACATCCCTTGAGTCATCTAAATGATCACATGATCCTGATGTCGGCTAGGACTACGTAGGTATTTCCCTAAAGAGGAAGGGATGATGCAACATGGCGACGATAGGTATTTCCCTTAGTGAAGAAACCAAGGTTATCGAACCAGTAGGAGAACGAAGCAACACAACGTAAACAACCCCTGCCGCACAAATAACAACCACTCGCAACCCGACGTGTTAAAGGGGTTGTCAATCCCTTTCGGGTAACGACGCCAGAAATTGGTGCGTGGACGGGAGAAGGTTGTAATAGATTGAAAAAATAGATCACAAATAAAATAAAGTGCAGCAAAGTATTTTTTTTATTTTTGGTTTAATAGATCTGAAAATAAATGCAAAGGAAAAGTAGATCACAAAGGCAAATATATGAGAAAGAGACCCGAGGGCCGTAGGTTTCACTAGTGGCTTCTCTTGAAAAATAGCAAACGGTGGGTGAACAAATTACTGTTGGGCAATTGATAGAACTTCAAATAATCATGACAATATCCAGGCAATGATCATTACATAGGCATCACGTCCAAGATTAGTAGACCGACTCCTGCCTATATCTACTACTATTACTCCACACATCGACCGCTATCCAGCATGCATCTAGTGTATTAAGTTCGTGGAGAAATGGAGTAATGCAATAAGAGCGATGACATGATGTAGACAAGATCTATCTATGTAGAGATAGACCCCATCGTTTTATCCTTAGTAGCAACAATACATACGTGTCGGTTCCCCTTCTGTCACTGGGATCAAGCACCGTAAGATCGAACCCACTACAAAGCACCTCTTCCCATTGCAAGATAAATAGATCAAGTTGGCCAAACAAAACCCAAGTATCGGAAAGAAATATGAGGCTATAAGCAATCATGCATAAAAGAGACCAAAGAAACTCAAATACTTTCATGGATATAAAAAGATAGTTCTGATCATAAACTAAAAATTCATCGATCCCAATAAGCACACCGCAAAAGAGTTACATCATATGGATCTCCAAGAGACCATTGTATTGAGAATCAAGAGAGAGAGAGAGATATAGGAAGCCATCTAGCTACTAACTACGGACCCGAAGGTCTACAAAGAACTAATCACGCATCATTGGAGAGACACCAATGGAGGTGGTGAACGCCCTCCGAGATGCTGTCTAGATTGGGTCTGGTGGTTCTGGACTGCGGCTGGATCAATATTTCGTCGACTCCCCTCGGGTTTCTGGAATATTGGGTATTAATAGAGCAAAGAGGCGGTCCGGGGCACTGGCACAACCCACCAGGGCGCGCCTGGGCCTCCTGGCATGCCCTGGTGGGTTGTGCTCTCCTCAGAGCACCCCCCAGGCACAGCCAGGGCCCATTATGTTCCTTCTGGTCCAAAAAAAATCTTCGTAAAGTTTCGTTGTGTTTGGACTCCATTTGATATTGATTTTCTGTGATATAAAAAACATGGGAAAAACATCAACTAGCACTATGACAATAGATTAGTACCAAAAAATGATATAAAATGGCTATAAAATGATTATAAAACATCTAAGATTGATAATATAACAGCATGGAATAATCAAAAATTATAGATACGTTGGAGACATATCAGCATCCCCAAGCTTAACTCCTACTCGTCCTCGAGTAGGTAAGTGATAAAAATAGAATTTTTATGTGGAATGCTGCCTAACATGTCATATCATATTCTCTCTTTATAGCATGAACATTTGGACTTTTATGTGATTCAAAGCAATAGTCTAGTTTTGACATGATAATTTAAATACTCAAGCATATCAACAAGCAACCATGTCTTTCAAAATATCAACGCTAAAATAAGTTATCCCTAGCCCATCATGCTCAATTATTGATCCATTCATGAAACACACTCGCATATTAGCTACACCCAATACTCAAGTACGATCATATTGCCTCCTAGTTGGTGCTTTTATAAGAAAAGATGGGGAATCAAATTCAAAATAAAAATTGCATAAAGTAAAAGAACGACCCTTCACAGAGGGAAGTAGGGATTTGTAGAGGTGCCAGAGCTCAAAGCGAAAAACTTAGAGATAAAAACATTTTGGGAGGTGTATCCTTCCCACCAACGAAAACGACTTAGAGTTCCCAATACTTTCCATACTAGATATATCATAGGCGGTTCCCAAATAGAAAATAAAGTTTATTCCTTTTTCCACCATACTTTCACTTTCCATGGCTAACTGTATCCACGGGTGCCTTCCATACCAACACTTTCCAAGGATTTTATTATTTGACAACATGAAGTAAATTCATTTTTTCCATTTCGGGACTGGGCATCCCTAATACCTTTGCCTTACTCTCATGCAATGACAAGTGAATAAACACTCATCGTGAGAATAACACATCTAGCATGGAAAATATTAGCCACCCCTCACCGCTCCGTGAGCGAAACAAACACACAAAAGAGAAGTTTATTTTGAAAATTAGAGATGACACATGCAAATTTGCTTAGTACGGCAAAAGAATATCGCATATAGGTAGATATAGTGGACTCATGTGGCAAAACTGGTTTAAAGGATTTTGGATGCACAAGTAGATATCATACTTAGTGCAAAATGAAGGCTAGCAAAAGATTGAGAAGCGACTAACCAAGAAACAGATAATCTCATAAGAAAGCATTAAGCATAATTAACTCTGAATAATACACCACAAGTAGGATATAATTTTATTGCATGACTATTAACTTTCGTGCTTGCATAGGGAATCACAAACCTTAACACCAATATTCTTACTAAAGCATAATTACTCATCAAGATGACTCACATATCACATCATCATATGTCAAAACTATTACTAAGAATCAAGTTTATTTTGTGCAATGATCTTCATGAAAGTTTTTATTATATCCTTCTTGGATATCTATCACTTTGGGACTAATTTTCATGTGTTGCTTTTCATAAGCACAAACAAATATAAGTGAAGATCATGAGCATAATATTTCTTTCTCTCAAATTAATTTAAGTGAAGCAAGAGAGAATTTCTTGAAAATTTAATTTACTCTCAAATAAATCTAAGTGAATCAAGAGAGCATTTCTTAAAAAATACTAAGCACACCGTGCTCAAAAAGATATAAGTGAAGCACTAGAGAAAGTCCATAGCTCATAAAAATTTAAGTGAAGCATAGAGAGCAATTCTAACAAGTCATCAGATAATTTTGGCTCTCTCAAATAGGTGTGTCAAGCAAGGGATCAAGACTTAAAACACAAAACAAAACAAGCATAGACTCATATCATACAGGACGCTCCAAGCAAAACACATAGTATGTGACGAATAAAAATATAGCTTCGAGTAAAATACCGATGGTCGTTAGAAGAAAGAGGGTATGCCCCTCGGTGGCATCCCCAAGCTTAGTTGGTTGCTCATTTTTGGATAATAGCTTGGGATGCCGGGGAATCCCCAAGCTTAGGCTCTTCTACTCCTTATTCCTTCATCCATCGTAAGATAACTCAAAACTTGAAAACTTCAATCACACAAAACTCAACAAAACCTTCGTGAGATCCGTTAGTATAAGAAAATAAATCACTACTATAAGTGTTGTATCAAACCAATTAATATTTTGTTCTTGCATTATATCTACTTTATTCCAACTTTTCTATGGCAAAAACTCATCAAATAAAACCATAGAGCCATCAAAATAAGCACACAACGCAAAGAAAACAGAATCTGTCAAGACAGAACAGTCTGTAGCAATCTGACTATATAGAATACTTCTGTAACTCCAAAAATTATGAAAAATTAGGATGTCCTGAGAAATTTGTATATTGATCTACTGCAAGTGGAATGGGTATTTTATCGCTCTCTGGTTAAAAATGATAATTATTTTCGCCAGCGCAAAAGTTTCTGTTTTTCAGCAAGATCAAACAACTATCACCCAAGAAGATCCTAAAGGCTTTACTTGGCACAAACACTAATTAAACATAAAAAACAATCATAACAGTAGAATAATTGTGCTAACACTCAAGAACAAGAAGCAAAAAGCAAAAATAAATTTTATTCATTGGGTTGCCTCCCAACAAGCGTTATAGTTTTACGCCCTTAGCTAGGCATAAAGCAAGGATCTAGGTTTTGTCATCCGAAGTTTTGGAAACTTTTGTAAGGGTTTTCTCATACCCGGGAGGCTCTTTACACTTCCCTAAATTCTCTGGAAATGAAACCATCTTTAGATCGAAAATATCCAATCGCTTGTTGCAAAGAGTAATCAAGGTATTCATGCGATTGATACTAACATTGAGATGTTTGAGGGGTTCATTATATTTTTGTAATTCAACCATGTGTTTATGCAAATCACCAAGTTTGTCCAGCATTTGAACTCCCTCTGGGGTGAAAGTAAACCCCTTCTTTTGAGGTGGAATCCCCAAAATTCCTTCTAAAATTTCATAGGCAACATTGGCATCAAGCTTAATAAAATTCCCTTTAGCGGCAAAATCTAGGAGTTGTCTATGATGCAAAGCCAATCCTATGTAAAAATTACGAAGCAAGACCTTAGCGTCCCCCTTTAAATTGGGAATACAATAAGATTCCATAAGCCTATATCGAGCATCTTTCAATTTTTCTCCTTGTCTTTGCTTGAAGTAAAGCACTTCAAAATCTGGTGACAAAGGAGGAGTAGGCACGCTAGCCATTAAGACTAGGAAGCAAGAAAACGGATAGATCCAGCATGAAAACAACGAACGAAAAAGAGGGGCAAATAAAACGACAATTTTTTTGTGAAGGGGGGGGAGAGGAAAACGAGAGGCAAATGGAAAATAATGTAAATTGCGAGGAGATGAGATTTGTGATTAGGAACCTGGTATATGTTGAAGATCCTCCCCGGCAATGGCGCCAGAAATTCCTTTTGATGTCAGCTAGGACTATGTCAGTATTTCTCCAAAGAGGAAGGGATGATGCAGCACAACGACAGTAGGTATTTCCCCCAGTGAGGAAACCAAGGTTTTCAAACCAGTAGGAGAACCAAGCAACACAACGTAAACATACCCTACACATAAATAACAACCACTCGCAACCCGACGTGTTAAAGGCGTTGTCAATCCCTTTCGGGTAACGGCGCCATAAATTGGTGCATGGACGGGAGAAGGTTGTAATAGATTGAATAAATAGATCACAAATAAAATAAAGTGTAGAAAGGTATTTTTGCATTTTTGGTTTAATAGATCTGAAAATAAATCTGAAGGAAAAGTACATCGCAAAGGCAAATTATGAGAAAGAGACCCGGGGCCGTAGGTTTCACTAGTGGTTTCTCTCGAAAAAAATAGCAAACGGTGGGTGAAAAAAATTACTGTTGGGCAATTGATAGAACTTCAAATAATCATGATGATATCCAGGCAGTGATCATTACATAGGCATCACGTCCAAGATTAGTAGACCGACTCCTGCCTGCATCTACTACTATTACTCCACACATCGACCGCTATCCAGCATGCATCTAGTGTATTAAGTTTGTGGAGAGATGGAGTAATGCAATAAGAACGATGACATGATGTATACAAGATCTATCTATGTAGAGATAGACCCCATCGTTTTATCCTTAGTACCAACGGTACATACGTGTTGGTTCCCCTTCTGTCACTGGGATCAAGCACCGTAAGATCGAACCCACTACAAAGCACCTCTTCCCATTGCAAGATAAATAGATCAAGTTGTCCAAACAAAACCCAAATATCGGAGAAGAAATACGAGGCTATAAGCAATCATGCATAAAAGAGACCAAAGAAACTCAAATACTTTCATGGATATAAAAAGATAGATCTGATCATAAACTCAAATTTCATCGATCCCAACAAACACACCGCAAAAGAGTTACATCATATGGACCATTGTATTGAGAATCAAGAGAGAGAGAGAGGAAGCCATATAGCTACTAACTATGGACCTGAAGGTCTACAAAGAACTACTCATGCATCATCGGAGAGGCACCAATGGAGGTGGTGAACCCCATCAGAGATGGTGTCTAGATTGGATCTGTTGGTTCTGGACTCTGCAGCGGCTAGATCAATATTTCGTCGACTCCCTTAGGGTTTCTGGAATATTGGGGTATTTATAGAGCAAAGAGGCGGTCTGGGGGGCACCCGAGGTGGGCACAACCCACCAGGGCACGCCTGGGCCTCCTGGCACGCCCTGGTGGGTTGTGCTCTCCTCGGAGCACCCCCAGGTGCAGCTAGGGCCCATTATGTTCCTTCTGGTCCAGAAAAATCTCTGTAAAGTTTTGTTGCGTTTGGACTCCATTTGATATTGATTTTCTGCGATGTAAAAAACATGGAAAAAACAACAACTGGCACTTGGCACTATGTTAATAGGTTAGTACCAAAAAATCATATGAAATGGCTATAAAATGATTATAAAACATCCAATATTGATAATATAACAGCATGGAACAATCAAAAATTATAGATACCTTGGAGACGTATCAGATCCATATCAACTAAACCATGTCCGATCATCACGTGAGATGGAGTAGTTTTCAATGATGAACATCTCTATGTTGATCATATGTACTATATGATTCACGTTCGACCTTTCGGTATCTAATGTTCTAAGGCCATGTCTGTACATGCTAGGCTCGTCAAGTTTAACCCGAGCATTACGCACGTGCAAAACTTTCTTGCACCCATTGTATGTGAACGTAGAGCTTATCACACCCGATCATCACGTGGTGTCTCGGCACAACGAACTGTCACAACGGTGCATACTCAGGGAGAACACTTATACCTTGAAATTTTAGTGAGGGATCATCTTATAATGCTATCGCCGTACTAAGAAAAATAAGATGCATAAAAGATAAACATCCTATGCAATCAAAATATGTGACATGATATGGCCATCATCATCTTGTGTCTTTGATCTCCATCTCCAAAGCACCGTCATGATTTCCATCATCACCGGCTTGACACCTTGATCTCCATCGTAGCGTCGTTGTCGTCTCGCCAACTATTGCTTCTACAATTATCGCTAATGCATAGTGATAAAGTGAAGCAATTACATGGCGATTGCATTTCATACAATAAAGCGACAACCATAAGGCTCCTGCCAGTTGCCAATAACTTCTACAAAACATGATCGTCTCATACAATAACGTATATCACATCATGTCTTGACCATATCACATCACAACATGCCTGCAAAAACAAGTTAGACGTCCTCTACTTTGTTCTTGCAAGTTTTTCATGGCTGCTATGGGCTTCTAGTAAGAACCATTCTTACCTACGCATCAAAACCACAATGGTGATTTATTAAGTTTGTTATTTTAACCTTCAACAAGGACCAGCCGCAATCAAATTCGATTCAACTAAAGTTGGAGAAACAGACACCCGCCAACCACCTTTACACAGAACTAGTTGCATGTCTGTCGGTGGAACCGGTCTCATGAACGTGGTCATGTAAGGTTGTGATGTCTACTACGCAACTTTATTCTTGTAGACTCGTGTTGGGCCTCCAAGCGTAGAGTTTTGTAGGACAGTAGCAATTTTCCCTCAAGTGGATGACCTAAGGTTTATCAATCCATGGGAGGTGTAGTATGTAGATGGTCTCTCTCAAACAACCCTGCAACCAAATACAATAAATCTCTTGTGTACCCAACACACCCAATACAATGGCAAATTGTATGAGTGCACTAGTTCGACAAAGAGATGGTGATAAAAGTGTGATATTGATGGTAGAAATGTATTTTTATAATCTGAATAAATAAAAATAGCAAGGTAGCAAATAGTAAATGGGCACAAAAACGGTATTGCAATGCTCGAAAATGAGGCCTAGGGTCCGTACTTTCGCTAGTGCAATCTCTCAACAATGCTAATATAATTGGATCATATAACCGTCCCTCAACGTGCAATGAAGAATCACTCCAAAGTTCCTATCTAGCGGAACATAAGATGGAATTGTTTGTAGGGTACGAAACCACCTCAAAGCTATTCTTTCCGATCAATCTATCCTAGAGTTCGTACTAAAATAACATGAAGCTATTCTTTCCGATCGGTCTAACCAAAAGTTCTTACTAAAATAACACCAAAGGAAATTCAGATTCATAATATTCAATCCAACACAAAGAACTTCAAAGAGTGCCCCAAGATTTCTACCGGAGAAACAAGGACAAGAACATGCATCAACCCCTATGCATAGATTACCCCAATGTCACCTCGGGAATCCACGAGTTGAGTGCCAAAACATATATCAAGTGAATCAATACGCCCCATTGTCACCCCGAGTATTCAGTTGCAAGACATATATCAAGTGTTCTCAAATCCATAAAAGTATTCAATCCGATAACAATGAAATCTCAAAGGGAAAAACTCAATTCATCACAACAAGATAGAGAGGGGAAAATAACATATGATCCGACTATATTAACAAAGCCTGCGATACTGTTGGGGAACATAGCATGCAATTTCAAAAAAATCCTACGATCACGCAAGATCTATCTAGGATATGCATAGCAACTAGAGGGGGAGAGTGTGTCCACGTACCCTCGTAGACCGAAAGAGGAAGCATTATGTTAACGCGGTTCATGTAGTCGAACGTCTTCACGATCCAACCGATCCAAATACCGAATGTACGACACCTCCGTGTTCAGCACATGTTCAGCTCGATGACGTCTGTCGGTGTCAAAACCGGCGGATCTCGGGTAGGGGGTCCCGAACTGTGCGTCTAGGCCGGATGGTAACAGGAGACAAGGGACACGAAGTTTTACCCAGGTTCGGGCCCTCTTGATGGAGGTAAAACCCTACGTCCTGCTTGGTTAATATTAATGATATGGGTAGTACAAGAGTTGATCTACCACGATATCGAGGAGGCTAAACCCTAGAAGCTAGCCTATTGTATGATTGTTGATGTGTATGTTTTCCTACAGACTAAAACCCTCCGGTTTATATAGACACCGGATAGGGTTAGGGTTACATAGAGTCGGTTACAATGGTAGGAGATCTTCATATCCGTATCGCTAAGCTTGCCTTCCACGCCAAGGAAAGTCCCTTCCGGACGCGGGACGGAGTCTTCAATCTTGTATCTTCATAATCCAGGAGTCTGGCTGAAGGTATAGTCCGGCTATCCGAACACCCCCTAATCCAGGACTCCCTCAGTAGCCCCCGAACCAGGCTTCAATGACGATGAGTCCGGCACGCAGATTGTCTTCGGCATTGCAAGGCGGGTTCTCCTCCAAATTCCGTGTACCTGTTTGAATAAAGTCCGGTTTCTTGTAGATGTTGCGCTCCTTGGCTTCTACGCCCAATAATGGCCGCTTCCCACGTGTCAAACGAATATGAAAAGTCTGAGTGTTTTTACATTCACACCCCTAGCCGCGTAAATGAACTGCACTATTTAAGGGGACGAGGATTTAGATCCAATCCACACCTTCTCCCCTCCGCGAGTGTTCATCAGAGCGCATCCAACAAGGGTCCATTCCACCATGGCCAGCCGTTGCAACTCCTCCCCTCGCCCTTCCAGCCCTAAGCCTGGATATTGGGAGAGATGTTCCACCCCGCATAGCGAGCTAGTGACGCTCCAGACCAAGGGATTTCTCCCCCCAGCCTATATGGTCCTGGTTCGAGCCGGTCTTGCTGTCTACAACGGCGGAGAGCAAGCAGAGAATGCCCCTAATCCCTCCAAAGGAGAGCGGGTGTGTCTTATCCCTTACTTAATAAGGGGGCTCGGATTCCCAATCCACCCATTTCTCCGGGGGCTGCTGGAGTTCTACGGCCTCCAGCTACATCATCTCATGCCTGCCTCAATATTGCATATCGCGGGCTTTGTAGCCCTCTGCGAGCTGTTCTTGGGTGTTGAAGCTCATTTAGGACTGTGGAAGGAGCTATTTTGCCTCGTGCCCCGTTCCAAGAAGGGGTCAATGTATCAAGTGGGCGGAGCCGAAGTGTGGTGCATCACCGGGACCGGCTATCTGTCTGGAACCCCAAAGAAGGCGTCCGAAGACTGGCCCTCGGAATGGTTCTATATAGAAGATGTTCCGCTACCGGATCCTGTCTGGATCGGACTCCCTGAATTCAACAGTGCTCCCTTAAAGAAGCGCCTAAGCTGGCGCCCATGGAGCCCTCAGAGGGAAAGTGACAGGGACATCATTTACCTGATGGGCCAAATAAGATTGTTAGCCCATTCCGGACTAACCATGATCGGGGTTATGGACGAATGCATTATGCGGGGGGTGCATCCGCTTCAGTATAGAAGCCACCCCATGTGGGACTTCAACGGGGAGGACGACGCCACCCGCTATGGTCGTAAGGGGCCGGACTTAGCTGCCGCTCTACTAAAGATCTTGCCCACTTTGTATAAGGGAGAAGAGGAGGAATTTCTCCGCGTCAACCCTCAGGGTGGATTCTCCATGCACAATCCCCCGAGCTAGGTAAGCGGCTGTATTTACTTCTCCATCCGCTTTGTATTCCCATTGTTAAATATTCAGTCTGACGACTTTAACGCAGGAACTGCGCCGGGCTGTTAAGGAAATAAGCAGCCCTCCTCCACAACCCAGGACCCAGGACGGTCCCTCGACCCGGCCTCTCAAGAGGATCCGGACATATCTATGGAGCTGATTGATGGAGTGTTCCATCAATTGAGCGAGGACAATGCCTTGGTGGCCATTACGGCCGATTACCCAGGGCTAATCCTGACGCCCCAGGTACCTGAGATCGAAGTCCCAGTACCCCGAATAGGTGTCCGCCCACTCGTGTTCAGTTTCCTGATTGCAACCGAACTTTGCAGGGGAGGTTTTTAAGGCGGAAGGCCGAACCTGCGGTGACAAGCCAACGAGGGGCCGTAGGGCCCCGTGGGCCGAAAAGAAGTGCAGTCCGGACCGAGGCGTCAGCGCAAAGGTATGGCGCGCCCCCTTATCCCAGGTGTTATACCTTCGAGGCACATTGACACTCGTGCTCTCTTCAGGACTAAGAGACTTCGCCGGACTATACCCGGAGAGGCTGCCAATCGCGCCTCCACCAGCCAGGCTCCAAAGCCTGGTCCGGAGGCGGAGGCGAACGCAAGGCGCGCGCCAGACGCTCCTCCAACGGAGGATGTGGACGGGTTGTCCGCCACCAACTCTGAGGTGGAGAGTGCCATGAACCACAGGCGTTGCCGGACAATTCTTCGCGACGCTTGTTTCTCCCAAGGGGCGTTAGATGCCTTCAACTCGGGAGATGCGCACCTCCGTGCCGCTCAAAATGGTCTAGCCAGAGCCACGGAGCAATATGTAAAAGACATACGGGTAAGAAAATTTTGGTAATTATATATACAGCAGTAGGCCTCGAGACTTGAAACAGTTAGAATAACTGATTTAAGGATCATTTGATATGCAGGTTCTTACAGAAAAGAATTCCCTACTGTCCAAGGAGCTGGAAGAGTGCAAAGCCCAACTGGAGGCCGCACTAGCCACGGTAGGGGGGCCTAAGGAGACCCCCTATGGTAATATACACTTCAAAAGATAAGTATTTTGTGAAGCACGACTTTGGTGCGAATCTGACAAATGAAATTGCAGATGGCGCCGGATTGAATCCAGAAAGGCAACACCTCCTACGCCAGCTAAAGGCTGGTGAGAGGGTGCTGCTAAAGGTGATGGGGGAGAAGAACAATCTCCAAGATGCCAACACCAAGCTGGGCGTCGAGCTGAAAGATGTTCGTGCCCAGCTGTCAGACTCCGTGAAGGAGAATCAGCGGCTTCGGCGCGGCATATTTAGTAAGTGCTTGAACGAACCTTTTGAAAGAAAGTTCGGCGGGGAAGTCTACTAACAGAGCAATGTCTGTAGGTGTGCTAATAGGTCGTCCTGCAGAGGAGATGCCCGGTTCTACGGGTGACCTTCTTCCTGAGCTCTCGCAACTGCTCGATCGAGTTCGGCAGGCGATGCGAGGCATCGCCCAGGCCCTGTGGCCATCCGTCTCCATGCCCGAAGGTCTTGGAGAGCTTGCGGAGAATCTAAAGGGAGCACAGCGGCGCTTCCGATTGTGGAAGATATCAGCCTGCCGTCAAGGCGCTAGGGAGGCCTGGGCCATGGTGAAGACGCGGTACGGAAAGGCTGACCCCAACCACATGGCCGAGGTCGGTCTTGTAGGGCCCGATGGGAAGGAGATCCCTGTAAGCTTAGTATATGGCCAAGTAGAGTTGGCCGCAAAGTATTCCCAGCAGGACTGTAAATTAGACAGCCTGTTAGATGGTATTGAAGAGGAATACAACCAGTCAAAATGACTATGTAATTTAATTGACATTTATAATGCCTTCTAGCTGGATTGTAGATCATTTTTCATGGCCGACCTTTTTTGCTTCAGCCTCGGGACCTGACGGTCCGGAGTGTGTCTGAATTCCCATGCGGTTATATAGGAACCAGGGAATGCATGGAGACTAGGCGTAGGGGTCATTAGGGCATGAACAGACAAGTGACCGACTAGGTATGTTATATTACATGGTTAGTAAGAAACATCTTCCAGGGAGAATAGTTCCGTTAGGGGTTCCTTTCCCTGGGAGGCATGCCCTAAGGTGCATGTCCATGCTGCGAAAAGAAACGCAGGAAAAACATCTGGGGGCGTATAGATAAAAAGAAAAGAAGATCATCTTTAGTTCACCGACCGAATATTCCCTTAAGAACGCTAGCTTTCGGCTTCACCCAGTCTGAGGTACAAGTCCGGCTGACCCGGCAGTAACAATCGCAGAGGTGCTCCCTTTACCACCTAGCCGAACAATCGAGAACATAGGGGTAAGCACAGGAGCCAGGCAACCCAGCTTGGCCAAAACTTAAGTCATATCGATGCATATAATGGTGAATAAAAGGTCCATGCGGAAGTGTGACACATGTGTTGGGCATGAAGACCGTATGAATAAGCTTCTGTTTAAAGAAGCCCCCAGGTTTAATGACCACGGGTAGCGCGTCACTTTATGAGACTTTAGAGGCTATAAGAGAGAGAGAGAGGGAGAGAGAAGAAGAGAAATGTAAGACAGAAAATATAAAAAATGGACAAAGGAAGGAGACGAACACAGAGTCCGGCGCTAGGCATAGAATCTTCGGAGACGGGCTGCGTTCCATGGGTTTGGCTCGAGTCGGTTATCCGATGCATCCCGCAGGCGGTACGCTCCACCAGTCAGGACTTGGTCAATTATGAAGGGACCTTCCCACTTGGGCTTGAGTTTGTCCTTTTTCTTGTCCGGTAGTCGTAGAACTAATTCGCCAACGTTGTAATTTTTGGCCCGTACTTCTCTGCTTTGGTATCTTCGAGCCTGCTGTTGATAAAATGCGGAACGGGCTTTTGCCACGTCACGCTCCTCCTCCAATGCGTCCAAGCTGTCCTGCCGATCGAGCTCGGCTTCTCTTTCTTCGTACATGCGCACTCGAGGTGAGTCATGAATTATGTCACAAGGCAAAACTGCCTCTGCGCCGTACACCATAAAGAATGGTGTGTATCCGGTGGTGCGATTCGGTGTGGTCCGCAACCCCCAGAGTACGGAGTCGAGCTCCTCTACCCAGTGCGTGTTAGATTCCTTGAGGGATCGCACTAATCTGGGTTTGATGCCGCTCATGATAAGACCATTTGCACGTTCGACCTGGCCGTTAGTTTGTGGGTGATAGACGGAAGCATAATCGAGCTTGATGCCCATGTTTTTGCACCAGAGTTTTACCTCGTCGGCCGTGAAATTCGTGCCGTTATCAGTGATGATGATGTGGGGGACGCCGTAATGGTGTACAACCCCGGATATAAAGTCTATCACCGGTCCGGATTCGGCTGTCTTAACAGGCTTGGCTTCTATCCATTTGGTGAACTTATCCACCATGACCAGTAAGTATTTTTGCTTGTGGGTTCCGCCTTTAAGGGGTCCAACCATGTCAAGCCCCCAGACCGCGAAGGGCCAAGTAATGGGGATGGTTTGGAGGGCGGTGGGTGGCATATGGCTTTGGTTTGCAAAGAGCTGGCAACCGGTGCATCGTTGGACTAAGTCCTGAGCGTCTGCCTGGGCCGTCGGCCAATAAAAGCCTGTACGGAAGGCCTTGCTTACAAGGGACCGAGCTGCAGCGTGATGACCGCCGAGTCCGGCATGAATTTCATACAGGAGATTCCGCCCCTCCTCTTCGGAGATGCACCTTTGAAGGACTCCGGTAGTGCTTTTCTTATAAAGCTCTCCCTCGTGGACTCTGTAGGCTTTGGATCGCCGCACTATGCAGCGTGCCTCATTTTGGTCCTGGGGAGTTCCTGCCTAGTAAGGTAGGCGAGGAATGGTTCTGTCCACGGGGCGACGACGACCATTATTATGTGGGCTAAAGGTGTTATTTCATTGGCAGAGCCTCCGATTGTGTCAGAATGGTCGGTGTTGGGCAGTGCGGTTGGGTCCGGGCTGTTATTGTTCGGCTCCCCTTCCCATGCTACGGATGGCTTGAACAGCCTTTCCAAGAAGATGTTGGGGGGGGACTACATCGCGTTTTGCACCGATGCGTGCCAGGACATCTACCGTCTGATTATTTTCCCGGGCTATATGGTGAAATTCAAGCCCCTCAAACCGAGCTGACATTTTTAGGACGGCGTTGCGGTAAGCTGCCATTTTTGGATCCTTGGCATCAAAGTCTCCATTTATTTGGGATATTGCAAGGTTCGAGTCCCCGCGCACCTCTAGGCGTTGGATGCCCATGGATACAGCCATCCGGAGACCATGCAAAAGGGCCTCATATTCGGCTGCATTGTTGGAGTCCGTGTACATAATCTGTAGTACGTATTGAACTGTGTCTCCTGTGGGGGACGTCAAAACGACGCCAGCCCCCAGTCCGGCCAACATCTTGGAGCCGTCGAAATGCATGATCCAATTTGAATATGTGCCGTACTCTTTAGGGAGTTCGGCCTCCGTCCATTCTGCGACAAAGTCGGCCAAGACTTGTGACTTGATGGCTCGTCGTGGCTTATAAGTTATGTCGAATGGGAGGAGCTCAATGGCCCATTTCGCAAGCCAGCCCATTGCGTCACGGTTGTTTATAATATCGTTAGGTGGTACTTCCGAGGCTACTGTTATTGAACACTCTTGAAAGTAGTGTCGTAGCTTCCGGGATGCCATGAATACCGCGTACGCAATCTTTTGATAATGCGGGTACCGTGATTTGCAGGGAGTGAGGACAATGGACACATAATAGACCGGCTTTTGAAGGGGGAATTTGTGTCCGTCCGCTTCTCGTTCGACGACGAGCACTGCGTTTACAACCTGATGTGTTGCTGCAATGTATAATAGCATTGGTTCGCCAATGTTTGGCACGGCCAGGACTGGGTTTGTTGCCAGTATGGCTTTTATTTCGTCGAGTCCGGCCGTGGCTGCGTCCGTCCATTTGAAGTGTTCGGTGCGCCGAAGGAGGCGGTAAAGGGGTAGGGCCTTCTCTTCCAAGCGGGAGATAAAGCGGCTTAGAGCCGCCACGCATGCGGTTAAATTTTGTATTTGTTTGAGGTCCTTTGGGATATCCAGTTGCGACAGAGCTCGGATCTTGGCTGGATTTGCTTCAATTCCTCTACCGGATATAATGAAGCCCAAGAGCTTTCCGGCTAGAACGCCAAAAACGCATTTTTCCGGGTTGAGCTTGATGTCATATGTCCGGAGGTTATCAAATGTGATCCTCAAGTCGTCTACTAGAGATTCAACATGTCTTGTTTTGACGACCACATCATCTACATATGCCTCCACTGTTTTGCCGATCTGGCTTGCCAGACATGTCTGAATCATGCGCTGATATGTTGCACCGGCGTTTTTGAGCCCGAAGGGCATCGTGTTGAAGCAGAATGGCCCGTATGGTGTGATAAATGCCGTTGCGGCTTGGTCTGGTTCTGCCATCTTGATTTGATGGTAGCCAGAATATGCATCGAGGAAACACAACGAATCGTGTCCTGCGGTAGCGTCGATAATTTGGTCGGTGCGGGGGAGGGGGAAGGGATCCTTTGGGCAAGCCTTGTTAAGGTCTTTGAAATCAACACACAGGCGCCAGGATTTGTCCTTCTTTGGTACCATCACCAGGTTTTCTAGCCAGTACGGATGTTTTTATATCTCTGATGAATCCGGCCTCCAATAGCTTTGCTAGCTCCTCTCCCATGGCCTGTCTCTTAGGTTCGGAAAAACACCGAAGAGCCTATTTGATAGGTTTGAATCCTGTTTGGATATTTAAGCTGTGCTCGGCCAGCCTGCGTGGGATTCCTGGCATGTCTGAAGGGTGCCAGGCGAAAATGTCCCAGTTCTCTCGTAGGAACTCTCGCAATGCGACGTCGACATCAGGGTTTAACTGTGCCCCGATGGAAGCTGTTTTATTGGGGTCCGTTGGATGGACTTGGAATTTGACTATTTCGTCCGCCAGTTTGAAGGAGGTGGACTTGGATCTTTTGTCGAGTGCCACATCGTCCCTATTCACCGTAGAGCGCAGCGCAGTCAGCTCCTCAGCCGCTAGGGCTTCGGATAGTGCCTCGAGGGCCAGTGCGGCTT
This sequence comes from Triticum urartu, assembly GCF_003073215.2. NCBI lineage: Eukaryota > Viridiplantae > Streptophyta > Magnoliopsida > Poales > Poaceae > Triticum > Triticum urartu. The sequence continues at coordinate 519,778,438 of NC_053023.1, forward strand.
TTTTTTGGGCGGAGTGCTATGTCCGGATCACTAGCGAGAGTGATGATCCCGTTATCTTGAGCTTTGTGTACCCGTAATGGGGTATTCCTTGGAAGATTGTAAACGCTTCCCGCCCTAGCAGAGCGTGATAACCGCTGCTGAACGGAGCCACCTGGAACGTGACCTCTTCGGACCTGTAATTATCCCGCGTGCCGAACACCACATCTAGTGTGATTTATCCTGTACAGCGCGCTTCCCGACTGGGGATTATTCCTCTAAAGGTTGTGCTACTTCGCTCAATGCGGTTCCAGTCTATTTCCATTTTTGAAGAGTCTCCTCGTAAATGAGGTTCAATCCGCTGCCGCCGTCCATGAGTACCTTGGTAAGACGAAAGCTGTCCACTATTGGACTGAGGACCAATGCGGCTAGTGCTCGGGCTGTTCGGAATTTAGGTTCATCACTTGCGTTAAAGGTAATAGCCGTGTCACTCCATGGGTTTATTGTTGCTACTTGGTAGACTTAGGCAAGGCTGCGGAGTGTCCTTTTTCGCATATTATTTGATGCGAAAGTCTCGAAGACTATTAATACCGTATTGGTGTCTCTGGGGTGGCTTTCTGTGGCCTCTGGAATTAGGAGATTTTCGCCAATTTTGGCCACCTGCCGGAGTACCCAACATGCTCTGAGGCTGTGAGTTGGTGTGGCGTCCTCTGTACTATGAATTTTACAGGGTCCATTAGGCCACCCTTCCAGTACGGTTCCATGCCCTGTAGAGGGTTTTTGCTTTTTAGTGCTTGACCCGGGTGACTAGTGATGATGCACCCTTTTATTTCGGACTGGGTTTGTATTCAGGGCCAGATTCTCCCAAAATTTTATTTCGGTTTTCCAGGCACTTTCCATCGCACAGTACTTTCGTACAATGGACGCCAAGTCAGCGAAGCGTGTAATATCACGGCGACTTATGGCGTTGAGTATTCCCTTGTCCGTGCAATTATTGTAGAAGATTGAGATTGCGTCTTCCTCGCGGCAGTCCCTTAGCCTGTTCTTAACCAGGAGGAATCTGGCCCAGTAATGATGTACTGTTTCATCGGGTTCTTGCCTGATTTTGGATAGATCGCTTATGTTGGGGTGGGTGGGTGGAATTAAATCCAAAACCTCACCCCATCTAAGGCTCAGAGGCCGAGGAATTTTTGAACTCGACAATTTGGATTCCTGGATGTTGTCTAATGAATCCAACCCGTCGCCTGACTCTAAGTTCAGGTCTTGAGTGATATCCTCCCCTCCGCGGGTATCCGGCTTGGAGGGATCGGGGATCCGGACGTAGCGAGTCCTTAAGATAGATGAAGGGTCGCCGCACTGTCCCTCTACCACGATAATGTGATGGGTGACTTGGGGAGAGTTAATCTCTCTCAGATCAGTTTTAGGCCCAATCTGGTCGTAATCCGTAGCGACTCCCAGGGCGGCGAAGCGATCGAAGAGCTCGTTTATGGAGGAAAGCTCTATTGGATCTAACTGCTCGGCGAGTTCCGAGTTGACATGAAGATTGTTTTCGATGGCTCGAGAGGTCATCGTCGGCGCAGAAGCCGAACATGCGGTCATAAGAAAGCCACCTAATCGGAGGGTTTGGCCGACAGCCAAAGCTCCCTTAGCAACGGTGCCGTCTTTAAAGACGGGGCGAGGCATCCTTCCTGATGGCGACGACACAGAGGAACTCTCAATGAAAGCACCAATGTCGGTGTCAAAACCGACAGATCTCGGGTAGGGGGTCCCGAACTGTGCGTCTAGGCCGGATGGTAACAGGAGACAAGGGACACGAAGTTTTACCCAGGTTCGGGCCCTCTCGATGGAGGTAAAACCCTACGTCCTGCTTGGTTAATATTGATGATATGGGTAGTACAAGAGTTGATCTACCACGAGATCGAGGAGGCTAAACCCTAGAAGCTAGCCTATGGTATGATTGTTGATGTGTATGTTGTCCTATGGACTAAAACCCTCCAGTTTATATAGACACCGGATAGGGTTAGGGTTACATAGAGTCGATTACAATGGTAGGAGATATTCATATCCGTATCGCCAAGCTTGCCTTCCATGCCAAGGAAAGTCCCTTCCGGACACGGGACGGAGTCTTCAATCTTGTATCTTCATAATCCAGGAGTCCGGCTGAAGGTATAGTCCGGCTATCCGAACACCCCCTAATCTAGGACTCCCTCAACGTCCCTCGAACTCTTGATCCAGTAGAGGGTCGAGTGAGAGTTCCGTCAGCATGACGGCGTGATGACGGTGATGGTGATGTGATCCGCGCAGGGCTTCGCCTAAGCACTATGACAATATGACCGGAGGAGTAAACTGTGGAGGCGGGCACCGCACATGGCTAAGAGAAATCTTGGTGTCTTTGGGGTGCCCCCCGCCCTCGTATATAAAGGGGGAGGAGGAGGACGGGGGCCTAGGAGGGGCGTGCCAAGGGGGGAGTCCTATTTGGACTCCTAGTCCAAGTAGGATTAGCCCCTCCCCCCACCTTTTCCTTCCAACGAAGGGGGGAAGAGGGAAGGAGAGGATAGGAGGAGGGAAAGGGGGGCTGCGCCCCCTCCCCTTCCTATTCGGACTCCCCTTTGGGGGACCGTGCGCCTCCCCCTGGTGGGCTGTCCCCTCTTCTCTCCCATGGCCCATGAGGCCCATGATTTCCCCCGGGGGTTCCGGTAACCCCTTGGTACTCTGATAAAATACCCGAATCACTCGGAACCATTCCGATGTCCGAATATAACCTTCCAATATATGAATCTTTACCTCTCGGCCATTTCGATACTCCTTGTCATGTCTGTGATCTCATCTGGGACTCCGAACAAAATTCGGACACCAAAACACATAACTCATAATACAAATCATCATCGAACGTTAAGCGTGCGGACCGTACGGGTTTGAGAACTATGTAGACATGACCGAGACACATCTCCAGTCAATAACCAATAGCAGAACCTGGATGCTCATATTGGCTCCTACATATTCTATGAAGATCTTTATCAGTCAGACCGCATAACAACATACGTTGTTCCCTTTGTCATCGGTATGTTACTTGCCCGAGATACGATTGTCGGTATCATCATACCTAGTTCAATCTCGTCACCGAAAAGTCTCTTTACTCATTCTATAATGCATCATCCCGCAACTAACTCATTAGTCACATTGCTTGCAAGGCTTATAGTGATGTGCATTATTGAGAGGGCCCGGAGATACCTCTCCGATACTCGGATTGACAAATCCTAATCTCGATCTATGCCAACGCAACAAACACCTTCGGAGACACTAGTAGAGCATCTTTATATTCACCCAGTTATGTTGTGACATTTGATATCACAGAAGGTGTTCCTCCGGTATTCGGGAGTTGCATAATCTCATAGTAAGAGGAATATGTATAAGTCATGAAGAAAGCAATAACAATAAAACTAGACGATCATTATGCTAAGATAACGGATGGGTCTTTTCCATCACATCATTCTCTAATGATGTGATCCCATTCATCAAATGACAATACATGTCTATGGTTAGGAAACTTAACCATCTTTGATTAATGAGCTAGTCAAGTAGAGGCATACTAGGGACACTCTGTTTTGTCTATGTATTCACACATGTACTAAGTTTCCGGTTAATACAATTCTAGCAGGAATAACAAACATTTATCATGATATAAGGAAATATAAATAACAATTTTATTATTGCCTCTAGGGCATATTTCCTTTAGTCTCCCACTTGCACTAGAGTCAATAATCTAGATTACATAGTAATGATTCTAACACCAATGGAGTCTTGGTGCTGATCATGTTTTGCTCGTGGAAGAGGCTTAGTCAACGGGTCTGCAACATTCAGATCCATATGTATTTTGCAAATCTCTATGTCTCCCTCCTTGACTTGATCGCGGATGGAATTTAAGCATCTCTTGATGTGTTCGGTTCTCTTGTGAAATCTGGATTCCTTCACCAAGGCAATTGCTCCAGTATTGTCACAAAAGATTTTCATTGGACCCGATGCACTAGGTGTATTACACCTAGATCGGATATGAACTCCTTCATTTGCTACTTCCGAAGCAGCTATGTACTCTGCTTCACATGTAGATCCAGCCACGATGCTCTGCTTGGAACTGCACCAACTGAAAGCTCCACCATTCAATATAATTACATATCTGGTTTGTGACTTAGAGTCATCCAGATCAGTGTCAAAGCTTGGATCGACGTAACCATTTACGACAAACTCTTTGTCACCTCCATAAAACGAGAAACATATTCTTAGTCCTTTTTAGGTATTTCAGAATGTTCTTAACCGCTGTCTAGTGATCCACTCCTGGATTACTTTGGTACCTCCCTGCTAAACTTATAGCAAGGCACACATTGGGTCTGGTACACAACATTGCATACATGATAGAACCTATGGTTGAGGCATAGGGAATGACTTTCATTTTCTCTCTATCTTCTCCAGTGGTCGGGCATTGAGTCTGACTCAACTTCACACCTTGTAACACATGCAAGAACCCTTTCTTTGACTGATCCATTTTGAACTTCTTCTAAACTTTATCAAGGTATGTGCTTTGTGAAAGTCCAATTAAGCGTCTTGATCTATCTCTATAGATCTTGATACCCAATATATAAGCAGCTTCACCGAGGTCCTTCATTGAAAAATTCTTATTCCAGTATCCTTTTATGCTATCCAGAAATTCTATATTATTTCCAATCAATAATATGGCATCCACATATAATATTAGAAATGCTACAGAGCTCACACCCACTTTCTTGTAAATACAGGCATCTCCAAAAGTCTGTATAAAACCATATGCTTTGATCACACTATCAAAGCGTATATTCCAACTCCGAGAGGCTTGCACCAGTCCATAAATGGATCGCTGGAGCTTGCACACTTTGTTAGCACCTTTAGGATCGACAAAACCTTCTTGTTGTATCATATAAAACTCTTCTTTAAGATATCCATTAAGGAATGCAGTTTTGACATTCATTTGCCAAATTTCATATTTATTGAAAGTACTAGTTATCGACTAGAGGGGGGGTGAATAGGCGATTTTTATGGAGGTCTTCAAAACATGGGAGTTTCGAAGACAAACGATAGAAATGAACCTATAACCATGCAGCGGAAGGTAGACTACACTAGACAAGCCATAGTCAAGTATTCAATGAAGTGAGAGCATGAAGACTAATAGCAGCTAGGCAGTACGGATCAGGATGGAAGATAGTATGAAACCAATCAGAACAAACAGTCACAGAGTGAAGACAAATGGACAATGCTAACAGGCAATGACTTGACAAGGACCAACTGTAAATAAAGAGATGGGAAGGATAGAACCAGTTGCTTGTTGAAGACAATGATTTGTTGGACCAGTTCCAATTGCTGTGACAACTGTACGTCTGGTTAGGGAGGCTAAGATTTAACTCAGAAGACCGTGTCTTCACCTTATTCCCCTTGAGCTAAGGACACCTAGTCCTCGCTCAATCACTCTAGTAAGTCTTCAAGGCAGACTTCCAAACCTTCATAGACTTCGTTCACCGGCGATCCACAATGACTCTTGGATGCTCAGAATGCGACGCCTAACCGACTGGAGGATTCACAGTCCTCAAGTGTAACAAGTCTTGAGATCACACAGACAGGAAGACTTCAGTGATGCCTAACACTCTTTGGCTCTGGGTGCTTAGGGCTTTGTCCTCGCAAGGATTTCTCTCTCAAAGGCTTCGAGGTGGGTTGCTCTCAAACGACAAAAACCGTGCACTAACTCTGAGCAGCCACCAATTTATGGTGTAGGGGGTGGGCTATTTATAGCCACTAGGCAAACCGACCTGATTTGTCTGAAATGACCCTGGGTCACTAAGGAACTGACACATGTTCCAACGGTTTGATTTCAAACACACGCGGCAACTTTACTTGGGCTACAAGTAAAGCTGACTTATCCAGCTCTGGATAAGTTTTGCTCTCATTGTCTTCGCTCGAAGACATAGTGTTTTAGTTAAGCATCACTTCAGTCACTCTGACTTTGTTCACTGGGACCCCACTTAACAGTACAGCGGTTCCTATGACTCAACAAAGAAGAAAAGGAAACAGCAAAACAGCTAAGTCTTCGCGCTCCATAGTCTTCATGCAATGTCTTCTCTTGTCATAGTCTTCAATGTGAATGTCTTCACATACCACCTTTGTCTTCAATGTCTTCATACATTTTTAGGGGTCATCTCCTGTAGGTAAACCGAATCAATGAGGGACTACTACCTGTGTTGTCCTGCAATTCTCACAAACACATTAGTCCCTCAACCAGGTTTGTCATCAATACTCCAAAACCAACTAGGGGTGCCACTAGATGCACTTACAATCTCCCCCTTTTTGGTGATTGATGAGAAACTGGTTGAAGTTTTTAACGGGGATAAAAGTATGTGAAATTGTAAAGGATTTAGGTATTGTCTTCATAAGTAGCAGAAAGGCTCCCCCTGAAGATGTGCATATAAGTATTTTGCTTTTGAATGCAAATGCACATGGCGGGTTGTATTTGTGGAGCTCCTCTTCTACTTATGAAGACACTTCATCATGCATGAAAGGATATAACGAAGATAATGACATGCATAATGAAAATTGGACGTCTGCAAAATAACTTCATGCGGGATTTATCATCGCACATGCGGAATTTATCATCGCATCACATAGTTGACGAAAAGGTAGTAGACGACCATCAAGTTTAAGTGTTACAACTCAAAAGAACCAAATGTATCAAAAGAGAGAGTTGTAAGCACTAGGCAAATGTAGCAAAAGTATAGCAACCGCCCATATGGACCCGCTTGAAGACTATCAACTCATATGCTTCTCCCCCTTTTGTCAGTAATGACCAAAAAGGTTTGAAGACATAGAGCTTGCTACTCGTTCCCATGAGGAGTAGGCGAAGCAGCAGGGTCGTCGTTGAGGTTTGGTGGTGCAGACGAACTTGGTGCAGTGTCGATACGCGCCAAAGTTGGAGGTGGTGAGGTAGCATCATATTGGTCATCAATGACTCTAGCATTAGCTGTTGCAGTTGATGAAGAATAGTCAGAGTCTTCGAGTGAGGGAGTCCGACGCAAGTGAGCGTTTCGTGGAGGAGTGGAATCAAACTTGAATCTCTCCGTGAAGCCATCCTATTGAAGATCATCTTCAGAGCTCAGCAGAGTCAGACTCTTCCACGACCGGCGACAAGTTTCATGAGTGACAAACGCATTCTTGGTGGCAAGGTTGCGAATGCGATTGACATCCACCAAGAGGCTATGCATTTGACGCTTGAGCCAGTCATGATGCTTATCCTGTTTTTGATGTAGAGTGACGAGAAGCTCTTGGTCGTTGAGAACACGAGATCACTTCCGAGGCCTTTGAGCAATGGTGCTTTCAGTGGCTTCAGTTTGGGTGCCAGGGGCACGTGTATTGCCAGCCAGGGGATAAACACGAGAAACGGCCTAAACTCCTTCAATGGGCTGTGAGAAGCTTTGGTGATCAGCATTGTGAAGAGCAACAGGCTCTTTGGCAGGCTCTGGGTAGATGGATTCAACAGACAGATCAACCTTTGGCAAGAATATGAGATGATTGCATGCAGAAGGCTGATAGTTGATTGTAGAGTGAAGCTTTATAAGGCACATTACCCATGGAGTGTAGAATTTTAGACCAAAGATGTCGGAGCCAGATGCAGCCAGCTGCCTGATGAAAAAGTCTTGAGCATTTAAGCTGAGGCCATTGAAGATATAGAAAACCAAAGTCTTCATTGCTCCTTCAAGCTTCGCTGCAGAGGAATGTCCTTTGACAGGCCATAGAGTTCACCTAATGATGTGATAAATGGTGCGGGGCAGATACTCTAGATCTTCAACAAAGAATTCCATTGGGTATTCAGCGTCACGTGGCAGAGGCTTCATCATGCTCAGCATTTGGCTCAAATTAGGCTCTGGCTTCTGGAATATGCTCTCCAAGGCATTCTGGTGTAGTTGACAACCTGGTTCATAATGTTCGCTAGGAGTGGGCAGGGCTGTAAGCTCAATGATGTCTTGGGCTTTAGCTTCATGATGTACATCGCCCGTCATCCACTCAAGGATCCATGCCTTCGGATCCCTGTTGTAGCCACGAATGCGGAGGGTAGCATAGAATTGAAGCAGAAGTTCTTCATTCCAATGTTCTTTTGCAGTCACAAATGGGAGAAGACCAGCATCTTTGAAGCAGTCAAGGGCTTCTTCTAGGCAGGGCAGGCCAGCCATGGCTTCGTTGTCTAGACACATATGAGGGAAAATGCGCCCCTGATTGTATAAGATGTAGGAATAGTAGCTGCGCTGCTGATAACTCCAGAATCGATCTGAGGAGATTCTTGGCCTTTTGTAGGGGTTCTTGGCACTGTCAAAGAATGTGTTGTGTGCCTTGAAGCCATTCAGATTAAACGATCCTGGTGAAGTTGCAGTACCTGGAAACCTTGGTAGCCTTGGCTTTGGCTTCTGGACCTGAGGCCTATGCTCCACATGATAGTCAAATTGCAGACCGGTAGCAGGTGGAGGAACTAGAATAGGCCAGCGGACAGTGGTAAGTTAGCCTTGATAGAATGCTTGCTCAAGAGTGTGTGGCCGTGGAGGCGGTATAGGAGCAGTGGCATTGGCTTCGGGCTGCAGATTGGTTTCAGGTGCAATCACTTCTGGCACCACATTAACTTCAGGCGCCACAGTAGCTTCAGGCGCCACACTAGCCTCGGCCATGACAACGTCATTGGCTTCAGTGTTGGTGTTAGTGGCCGCCTCAGAGTTTTCAACCTCCACTCGAGTGGCTGGAGGGTCAGACACGTTCTCCTCGAGAACAACTTCAGGGTTGGTTGGGGGTGTAGCAACACGTTCTTCTTCATGTCTTGGTTTTTCTTGTTCATCGGCTGATGCAGCCGGAATATCTTCAGCCGCTTTGGCTTCAGACTCGGGGATGTTCGCATTAGGAGAGGCTTCAGGAAAGACTTGTCATGAAACGGATTGGCGCTCTTCTCCTTCTGGAACACTTGACAAAGTGACCTATGGCCTTGGTCCTTTGCGAAGCCTGCGGAGTGTGGGCGACGCCTTTGGTGAGGGAGTTGGCTGGGCCACAAAGTCATTGTCTTCAAACACCAAAGTGGTGACTTGAGGTGGGGGAGTACTTGGTGATTCTTCTCGACGGGGGGAGTCTTGTGGGTGATCAGCCCATGAGTCATCCTGAGCAATTGGCGTCAATGGACAACCAATGCTGATGAGTTCGCTGTTCGTGAGAACAGGCGATGATACCACATTGTGTTTGATCTGAGGAAGGATGCCATCATCTTCAACATTGTCTTGATGACTAGTGTCTTCAGCTGCGGTGGGGTCAACAGCTGGAATGTCTTCAACTTCAGGAGCCTCTGTGGAAGCAGGCTCATGAACTATCAATCGGCGCTCACTATGTTCAGATGTAGGACGAGCCACTGAGATCAGCTCGACAACAAGGGGCTCTGTGGGAGCAGCCCGGTCTTTCTTCTTAGTCTTCTCTTTTTCGTCGCTGGAGCGTCGTTAGTGGTGTGCTTGGTCTTGCACTTGTGGGCTTCGGCTTCAGCTGCCCTTGTTTTCTTGAGCTCCGAAGCCACTGTGGGGACTTTAGGCTTCGAGCCTGTCATACTGGCCGGGAAGACAATGCGAAGTTCTTCCTGCCTTGATGCCTCTGGTTGGGCCAAGCAGGCTTCTTCTTCTTCTTGGCAGCCATTCTTGGGTCGATGCCTAGTCGCCCCAAAGCCTTGCGATTTTCAGCTTCATTGTAGCCTTGAACACATTTGGCAGCTAGGTGTTTCATGCACTCCCGAGAACCTTTAGCTTCTTCACGTTTCTTGTGGAACGCCTCCTTGAGCTCATGCAACATGACCTTGAAGTTTTGGACGTCTTCCACGTTGAGCTTGGCCATGTGCTTCTTGAACTGAGCCTTTTCATAATCAATCTTGTGCTTCAGCTCAACAATTTTCTATGCAAGAGCCAGCTCAGGAGCAATGGCTCCATGGAAAGAGACGCTGAGGCCAATTGGGAGCTGAAGATCATCAAAACTGAGGTCTTGGCTGTCAAACCACTCATCAATGAACTTGTACATGATCTCCACATCAGAGGGGAAGATCATTGAAGATTTCCGCCTCTTGCTTGCTCTTTATAAGCAGCTCAAGAGCATCATCGCCAAGATCATCGTTGCTAGACAGATCAATGGCTTCGTTCTCGTTCCTCAGAACGGCAGTAGGGGTCAATGCTTGACCAGTTGGTTGCATGGGCTTCTTCATCTTGTCAGACTTGGAGATGCGAGAGAGATCTTCAGAATGCACACTGGCTTCAGGAGGTGCAGTGGCCAGAGGCTTCGCCCTGAGACCTTTGGTGCGGAGGAGAGCTTTGAAGCCTTTGGTTTCTTTTGCTTCACAGGCTTCAGTGGTGCAGGCGCTTCGTCAGAATCAGCGTCATCTGCAGAGTGATCCATAGCTGCCCCTTGAACCTGAATGTGAGTGATGAGACCTTCAAGGTTGTAGAAGGGCCCAACAATATTGGGTTCAGCATCGCGTGTGCCGTCGGCACGAGGAGCAGAGGGACCGGGGTTGAAGTTTAATCCCCGCGACTTCTTGTTCTCTTTGGCCGAGTTCTTGGCAAACTGGTAGTTGTGCTTGAATAGATTGTCTTCACGACACCATAGCAGAGAAGATGGGTCGGCATCATCAGGCTGTGGTCCACAGACCATGCAAGGGTACAAACCCTGAGCAATAGCTTCAGATTTAGTCTTGGGTTGAAGATTTTTATAGAGAATATCTCCCCAAGGACGCTTGATGGCATTCTTTTCAGCGTATTCCTTGGTGACGAATCTGTACTTGAACCATTACTCGGCCCAATATCTTCTAATCCATTGGATTCGTGTTTTGCGTTGGCCATAGCTCTCTTCAGGATCAGCTTTGTATAACTCATAAAGATCTTCAGGTAAATCCATTGACGTGCCCCCTCGGCATTGTCTGCCTCCCTTCCTGACTGATTTTTCTGTTGCCATGAAGTTCAGACTAAAAGGCTTCAGAATGTGCAAAGGCTTCCTTCGGCTGGTCAGACAAGAATTAGCTTCAGGAGAATTGATGTGATGCTGCAAGAACTCTGAAAATGAATGCAGACTATGAGAACCAAGGGATTCTCCCACAGACATGTACTTGTGACAGCATTAGAGATGCGAGGGAAGGGGAAGAGGTCATATGCATTCTCAAAAGATTTTGAAGATAAATCAGTTTAGAAGACATTGACCTCATAGTGCCAAGACATTCACTCATATATAGAGAGTTGGTTCCAGATTTGTATGAATCCACGAATAAGTACAAGTGAGGAATCTAACTACTTTGTGAAGTATAAGTGAACATACTAGGCATGTTATGATATGCAGAAAAGGATAGATTCAATTTGTTGGGACAGAAACCACTTGTGGTTGAAAATGATGAATTTATCAGATCAAAAGGACTGTAAAAAGAGTTTTTGTTTACCACTCGAGGAACTACTAGACGGAGTAGGAGATGAGGCCGAGCAGTTCGATCTTCCGTGCCCTAACTTGGCGATGGAGGACACCTACGGCGACGGCGGAGAAGACGATGTCCGCGGCCGGCGTGAGGACGGTGTCAGTGAGGTCATGGCAGCTAAGCGCTTCGTCACCGGCGTCGTCGAGGGCTAGCGGTGGCGCTAGGGTTTGTGCGAGAAGGAGAAGTGGAAGAAGAGATAATGACTGGGGTGTGGCATGTATTTATAAGGACAGGGACAACGTTAACGCAGATGCCCCTGGCGGTTCACATCTGAAGGACACGTGGCGAACATGCAACACATTGGAGGTTGTTCCATGTTCCCACGCACGCCTGGATTGTCGGGTGGTCGTTCCCGCTTCTCCGGGTTTCAGGCAAAAAGGATTGAGCATTTAAAACATATTTAATGTTTGTCTCTGTATCTTCTGCTGACAAGGACGCAGAGAAGACATTCGACAGTTTCAATAGAATGCATATGATTTGGATAGATAGATTTGAGATGGGAGCATAGAAAGGTTAGGGTCCGATCACATTCACTTAGTTTAAAAGATTCAAAACGAGAAGACATAGCTATACGTGAATGCTGTAGAGGACAGAGCGCTAATATATGAATATATTCGAATAAGACTAACTCAATAGTGAAGATAAACATGAGGACATCCAGAAATTTGAAGACAAACCAAATGTGAAGACATAGCAAATGTAACGCCAACAGAAAACACTCCAAACAAAAGTTTGGTGGTGGCGTTAGCCACCGTATAGGAAGTATTAGACCCAGACACGGCACACAATTATCGTGGCACTCCAAAGTCAAATTCCATGTTAATGTATTCACACTGAGAGTGTAAGTCTTCATTAATTGAAGATATATGTTACTTCGTGTGTTGCACATCTAAGTCATCGCATAAGTGTTAGGATGTGTGCATGATCACATGACATTTGAGGATTCCAAGATATTTAGCTCACACCGCAACCTGCAAAACCTTTTCTCATCCAAGGGCTTTGTGAAGATATCTGCTAGTTGCTCTTCAGTGTTGACGTGAATGATATCAATATCTTCCTTCATGACATGATCTCTGAGAAAGTGATGACGGATCTGAATGTGCTTTGTCTTCGAGTGCTGAACTGGGTTGTTGGCAATCTTGATGGTGCTTTCATTGTCGCAGTAGAGTGGCACTTGCTTCAGATGAATGCCATAGTCTTTGAGTGTTTGCTTCATCCATAGAAGCTGAGCGCAGCAAGATCCAGCAGCAATGTATTCAGATTTAGCAGTGGAGAGAGATACACAGTTCTGCTTCTTTGAAGACCAACAAACAAGTGATCGTCCCAGAAAGTGACATGTGCCTGATGTAGACTTGTGATCCACCTTGTCACTAGCATAATCAGCATCCGAGAATCCAACTAGATCAAACTCTGAGCCCTTTGGATACCATAATCCTAATGTTGGGGTGTAAGCCAAATATCGAAGAATTCGCTTCACAGCTAAGTGATGCGATTCCTTTGGTGCGGCTTGGAATCGAGCACACATGCAAACACTAAGCATAATATCTAGCCTAGATGCACATAAATAAAGCAAAGAACCAATCATGGAGCAGTATACCTTTTGATCGAACTCTTTACCATTGGCGTCAGGACTCAGGTGGCTTTTGGTTGGCATTGGCGTCGTATAACCTTTGCAGTCTTGCATTCCAAACTTCTTCAGGCAATCTTTGAGGTATTTCTCTTGGGATATGAAGATGCCGTTGCGTTGCTGCCGTATTTGAAGACCAAGGGAGACTTCAGCTCACCCATCATGGACATATGATATTGCTCTTGCATCATGTGTCCAAACTCATCACTGTATTTTTGATTAGTGCAGCCGAAGATAATGTCATCCACATATATTTGGCACACAAACAGTTCACCATCATATGTCTTCATGAAGAGTGTTGGATCCAGGGAACCAGGTTTGAAGCCTTTTCTCTTCAGGAAGTCTTTGAGTGTGTCATACCAAGCACGAGGGGCTTGTTTGAGGCCATACAGTGCCTTGTTGAGCTTGTAAACCATGTCAGGATGTTTTGGATCTTCAAAACTAGGCGGTTGTGCAACATACACTTCTTCTTCAATCTTGCCATTGAGAAAGGCACTCTTCACATCCGTTTGATACAGAAGGATGTTATGATGATTTGCATAGGCTAGCAGTATGCGTATAGCTTCAAGCCTAGCCACAGGAGAAAATGTTTCATCGAAGTCAATTCCTTCAACTTGAGTGTATCCTTGAGCAACGAGACGAGCCTTGTTTATGACAACTTGACCATGCTCATCTTGCTTGTTGCGATATATCCATTTAGTGCCTATGATATTGTGTTTACGAGGATCAGGACGCTTGACCAGTTCCCACACATTGTTCAGCTTGAAGTATTGAAGCTCTTCTTGCATAGCTTGAATCCATTCAGGTTCCATGAAGGCTTCATCAACTTTCTTGGGTTCAGATATTGAGACAAATGCAAAGTGCCCACAGAAATTTGCTAGTTGTGTTGCCCTTGAACGAGTGAGTGGACCAGGTGCATTGATGCTATCAATTATCTTCTCAATCTGTACTTCATTTGCAACACGAGGATGAACTGGACGAAGATTTTGCTCTTGCTGATCATTGTCATTGTTTGGAGGATTGTCTTCAGGCTCAGCATTGTCTTCAGGTTGATTAGGTGCAGAAATGATAAGTTCCTCTTCAGGCCGTACTTCAGACGGTATGATTTCTCCAGTTCCCATAAGCTTGATGGATTCACTAGGTGGAATTTCATCTAGCACATTTGGTAGGTGCTCTCTTTGCGAGCCGTTAGTCTCATCGAACCGCACATCCACAGTTTCAACCACTTTATAGTGAAAGAGGTTGAAGACTCTGTAGGAGTGCGAATCCTTTCCGTAACCAATCATAAAACCTTCATGTGCTTTCGGTGCAAATTTTGAAGTGTGATGTGGATCCTTGATCCAGCACCTAGCACCAAATACTCTGAAGTAACTGACATTTGGCTTCTTACCAGTGAGGAGTTCATAGGATGTTTTCTTCAGAAGCTTGTGAAGATAAACACGGTTGATGACATGGCATGCAATATCAATAGCTTCAGGCCAGAACTTTCTTTGTGTATTGTATTCATCGAGCATCGTCCGAGCCATCTCAATGAGTGCTCTGTTCTTGCGTTCCATGATGCCATTCTGCTGCGGCGTGTACGGAGCTGAGAACTCATGAGTGATGCCCAATGTATCAAGATAAGTGTCGAGGCCGGTGTTCTTGAATTCAGTGCCATTATCACTTTTGATGTGCTTGATCTTGACGCCATAGTTGTTCATGGCTCGATTGGCGAAGTGTCTGAAGACATCCTGCAGTTCAGTCTTGTAGAGGATTATATGTACCCATGTATATCTTGAATAGTCATCAACAATGACGAAGCCATAGAGACAAGCAGTAGTAGTAAGGGTAGAGTAGTGAGTAGGGCCGAAGAGGTCCATGTGTAGCAGTTCGAAGGGTTGAGTCGTTGTCATGATTGTCTTTGAGGGATGCTTGGCCCTCGTCATCTTTCCAGCTTCGTAGGCACCGCATAAGTGATCCTTCTTGAACTTGACGCCCTCGATGCCTATGACATGCTTCTTCTTTGCAAGAGTATGCAAGTTCCTCATGCCAGCATGCCCTAGCCTCCGATGCCAGAGCCAACACTCTGAAGCTTTTGCAAGAAGACATACGGCAAGCTATGGTCCTGCTGAGAAATCTACCATGTACAAATCATCTTTCTGATACCCTTCAAAGACTAGAGACTTGTCAGATTCCATTAGAACAAGGCAACGATATTTTCCAAATATCACAATCATGTTCAAATCGCAAAGCATTGAGACAGACATTAAGTTGAAACCAAGGGATTCAACAAGCATCACTTTATCCATGTGCTGATCCTTTGAGATTGCAACTCTACCTAGACCCAATACCTTGCTTTTACCAGTATCAGCAAATGGGATGTGACTTTTGTCAGATGGACGTAAGGTTGAGTCCATGAGAAGACTTCGTTCGCCAGTCATGTGATTAGTACATCCACTATCAATAATCCATTCTGAAGCAGCTGGTGTCATACCCTACAGTGCATTTAGGGGGATAGGCTTCATGAAGAGCATTGTGAAGCATAAACATTTGACGAGCAAGTGGATTATGAAAGCTTAGATCGAGGTTAGGACTGATAGGACAAATAGCAAGCGACTCAGGAACAAAATACATAACAAGACCATTTGGGCATTTGATCTTGTGCCCTACAAGATGTTTTAGGTCCCCAGAAATAGCTTCAGACGCATTTGATTTTTGGCTGGAGACCTTTCCCTGCAAAAGAGAGTTAAGCTTTCTTAGCCACCCACATCTTCAAGGGTGGCTTCGAAGCAATGAGTCTAAGTGCAGCATCTGAGAACTTTGGCTTCGAAGCCCTGGCAAATAGTTTTGCAGGAGGTGAATAATACTCATAAGAATAAGAATAGTAGTTCTTGGTCTTATGAACATGGCGGTTTGATGAAACACACTCATATTCATAGGCCTGGGTATGATTTCCCTGCAAAACATTTGTGTTAGTGCGACTCAGGTGAGTCCTTTGTCTGTATGAAGCCTTTGGACCATATGAAGCTTGTGGTCTGGGATGTGTCTTCTTCCCTTGTGGTGTCATGATGACATTCACATGAAGATTCTCCAGACACCTTTTGGGCACCCAGACTTTCTTCATAGGTGGCCCATTCCTGCAGTTAGTACCAATATACCTGGCAAACACTTCACCATTCTAATTCTTAAACAGTTTATAGTTTGCATCAAAGGATTCATCAATGACAATAGGATTGGCACAAGTGAAGCCAGATAGGGTGGATGGATCCACTGAAGGTTCCTTTGCAGCAACCCATGTGGTTTTGGGGTACTGCTCAGGCTTCCAGTAAGAGCCATCAGCATTCATTTTCCTTTCGAACCCAACACCCTCTTTCCTAGGGTTTCGATTCAGAATCTGCCTTCTGAGGACATTACATAGTGTCTGATGCCCTTTGAGACTTTTGTACATCCCTGTTTCAAGCAATGTCTTCAACCTAGCATTTTCATCAGCAATAGAAGTGGCATCCTCAGCAGAGGGGTTAGTTACCACATCAACAGTTGAAGATATTGCAACAGTAGTAGCAGTAGAACATTCAGCAACAGAAGTAGCGCTATCATGCTCAAGGCATTTAAGACATGGTGGTTCAAATCCTTCCTGAGCGGGACTGATCTGTTCAGCGCGAAGTGACTTGTTTTCCTTTTGAAGATCTTCATGAACCGCTCTCAATTTCTCAAGTTATTGCTTCCTTTGAAGATAATCATAGGAAAGCTTTTCTTGAGTTGTTGAGAGCGTTTCATGATGACTTTCAAGTTCCTCATACTTAACATGAAGATTTTTTATGTCTTCAATTAAGGACTTAGATCAAGTCATTTCAGCGTCCAATAGGTCATCGCTTTTGTCTAACAGTTTTTGAATATGTTCCATAGCTTTCTGTTGTTCAGTTGAAATTTTAGCAAGTGTTTTGTAGCTAGGTTTGGAACCACAATCAGAGTCATCTTCACTGGATGTTTGATAGTGAGAATTGCGTGAGTTTACCTTGGCACTGCGTTCCATGAAGCAGTAGGTGGGAGAGGATGGCTCGGGTTCGGGAGACATTGTTTTAAGTGACTCCTTGAAGTCGAGGAACCAGGGATGCTGACTTGTCCGATGACCTTTATAAACATCAGAAATCTGATCCCATATAAGCTTTGCATTGCAGAGATGCATGATGCGCGTGAACTCATCTCTGGACAGAGAGGAGCATATAATGTCCTTCGCCTTGACATCCAGCAGAGTGAACTTCTGAATGTCTTCGGCATCAGCCATCTTGCATAAGTCGGCGAGGCCAATCTCCGTGACCGTCCAAAGCTCACTGTCCATTGCAAGGAGTGGCTTCCTCATCATAGTCTTCCATTTGGGATAATCAGTGCCATCAAAGACAGGGCACGTAGCGGAGGCTTTAATTATCCCTACAGTTGACATAGCTAAAACTCCAGGTGGTTAAACCGAATCACACAGAACAAGGGAGTACCTTGCTTTGATACCTGTTGAAAGTGCTAGTTATCGACTAGAGGGGGGTGAATAGGCGATTTTTATGGAAGTCTTAAAAACATGGGAGTTTCGAAGACAAACGATAGAAATGAACCTATAACCATGCAGCGGAAGGTAGACTACACTAGACAAGCCATAGTCAAGTATTCAATGAAGTGAGAGCACAAAGACTAATAGCAACTAGGCAGTACGGATCAGGATGGAAGATAGTATGAAACCAATCAGAACAAACAGTCACACAGTGAAGACAAATGGACAATGCAAACAGGAAATGACTTCACAAGGACCAACTGTAAATAAAGAGATGGGAAGGATAGAACCAGTTGCTTGTTGAAGACAATGATTTGTTGGACCACTTCCAGTTGCTGTGACAACTGTACGTCTGGTTAGGGAGGCTGAGATTTAACTCAGAAGACCATGTCTTCACCTTATTCCCCTTGAGCTAAGGACACCCAGTCCTCACTCAATCACTCTTAATAAGGATCAACGTGATGATCCTATAGTTTTTGCCCGATCTTTCACCGCAAGACAATACAATAGAAAAACTTCTAATCACGGGAGTAATCCACGTAACCTGAAGACGAGGAAACAAATCCAGCAAGCAACATGATGAAGATCACCACGCCTCAAACCAAAGCACGATAATCCTTGCTGAACACAAGAACCTCCGCAGCAATCTTTATTAGATAAACGGCATCGTCGTCCCCAGAGGGATGCTTCACCGAGGAAACACAACTCGATAGTTTTCGACTAAAATTCTCCACCCGCTAAACCTAATGCGCCCCAACTCCTTATATGGAGGGGTGAGGCGCCCAGCCTAATGGGCCTCGACCTGACTTGGTTGGACAGGCCCAAAACCAGGCCAAAACTCACAATCATTAAAAATCTAATTATTAAAATAACAATGACAGGCCTAGCTTGGTGGAGTCCTGAAATTGGGCTTCACCTCCTCCGTCGTGCCCATATCATCCTCCCCCCTTCAAAAAGCGTTGTCCTCAACGTGTGAGGGTCTGCTGGAAAGGGTGGCGTGATATCAACAAAAGCATTACGCGTCTTCGCCATCTTCAAGTCTCGCCTGCCTACCACTCCACATCCTCCCTCTTGGTCTGCTCGACTTGGTTCAGCTGTGGGTGCCTTTCTTCTCCACACACGCCTGGGCATAGGCGCCACCACCTTCTTCTTGTCCACCTTTGCTGGAGCCCTTTGTTTGTGAACATGAGCCTGCTTTGCACTACCCTGCAAAAGATGAGTAATGCCTGGGCCACACAACTGATGAACATGTCCATCCTTGCCTTTGTGCATCCGCACTGCTGCTCCAACAAAATGCCTCGCAGGTGCGCTAACAAAACTACGCTTGTCGCTCCGAAGCACCTCATGCACTGGGATATGATCAACACAAATATCATCAGTCTGAACACCTATGTCAACACAAACTGGAATTGTAACACATGCTGCAACATCCTTCCTCTCATCAGAAAGAGGCTGTACTTCAACTGGCTTGTCACTAACAAGAACAACATGCTTGTCATCTACAGGTATAGCTGAAGCAATATCAACAATGTCGCTCTATGCATCATGCTCCTCATGCTGCAGCTTAGCTAACCTTGGCGGCTTAGCCTTGCGCAACCTCTCCTTGTGTACCACCAGCTCCACATTAGACTTTATTTGATTATTCTTCATAGGCTTCAAAGTCTTTTGTTTGCCATCATGCACAAAAGAATATGTATTTGCTCTCCCAGCATGTGTAACATTGCGATCATACTGCCATGGACGACCAAGTAACAGCCCACACACCTCCAATGGCAACACATCACATTCTACCACATCAACATAGTCACCAACTGTAAATGGCACACGCACTTTATGAGTAACCTTCAGCATACCGCAGCTATTCAACCACTCAAGATGCTTAGGTTCAGGAATACGCCATGTGGACAACCCCAATGATGCCACCATTGCCTTGCTTATGCCATCAGTACAGCTACCACCATCAATCATCAACTTGCATGCTTTTCCTTTAATCATACACTGAGTCTGAAATAAACTCCACAGCTGACCCTTGTCAACTGTTTTGCAAGCTTCATCATGTACCCTCTTGAGCTGCATATTCAACCCACTCAATGGTACAACATCGTCCACCAAAATCGTGTCAACATCAGCCTTGTCCTCCTTAGAACTAGCACGTGTTGTCTTTGCCTCGTTGTCCTCGTTAACATCATCTATCTTCACCATGGATGTGTCCTTGGAAATTACCTTCGCAGAATGCTGCACAATATGCGCGAGAAAAACTGTAATGGGCTTTTGTAATTCCGCCCGCATCTCTTTAATGATCTTTTGTATATCATCTATCTCAACCCGAGCACGTTCCTTAGAATTCTCATCCAGCCGAGGAAACCATGTGGAAGCCATCTTCCCGATCCGGCGAACAGATAATAAAATCGCAGTTTTTTTACCACGAGCTCGACTCTACCGTAAGTTGGTTTCCAAACAGACTGAAACAAGAAAATCTTCTCTCTCCTGCCTTAACTAATTAGGATTTAACTAATTTAAAAATCCGGCAAGCTGATCACAAAACTCCGAAACAAACTAGTACTCCATCACGTACCAACCAAATCGCTCTGCTTCCTGAAAATCCGGAGTCAGCCGAAAACAGCGCGTCCTTCCTATCTGAGCGACCAAACCTCGCTGAGATCGCAAGGAAAATTGATAGCACCGACGCCCTCAGTTTGATATGACTGGAAGACGAACTCTCCGTCGAGACACAGATCTAAGCGTGCTCGGCCCTCGCGAATTTGCCGCCACTAATCTCCTCGCCAAATAGCAAATTGCACCGTGATCCATGAGAACTCTCCGCAGAACAGATTGGCGGCAATGATGCAATCTCAACAGGATGAACTCGCGGTGAGAAACCCAGTAATGTGATACCACATAATAAGGATCAACGTGATGATCCTATAGGTTTTGCCCGATCTTTCACCACAAGACAATAAAATAGAAAAACTTCTAATCACGGGAGTAATCCACGTAACCTGAAGATGAGGAAACAAATCCAGCAAGCAACATGATGAAGATCACCACGCCTCAAACCAAAGCACGATAATCCTTGCTGAACACAAGAACCTCCGCAGCAATCTTTATTAGATAAATGGCATCGTCGTCCCAAGAAGGATGCTTCATCGAGGAAACACAACTCGATAGTTTTCGACTAAAAGTCTCCACCCCTAAACCTAATGCGCCCCAACTCCTTATATGGAGGGGTGAGGCGCCCAGCCTAATGGGCCTCGACCTGACTTGGTTGGACAGGCCCAAAACCAGGCCAAAACTCACAATCATTAAAAATCTAATTATTAAAAATAACAATGACACGCCTAGCTTGGTGGAGTCCTGAAATTGGGCTTCACCTCCTCCGTCGTGCCCATATCAACTCTGGTAAGTCTTCAAGGTAGACTTCCAAACCTTCACAGACTTCGTTCACCGGCGACCCACAATGACTCTTGGATGCTCAGAATGCGACGCCTAACCGTCTGGAGGATTCACAGTCCTCAAGTGTAACAAGTCTTCAGATCACACAGATATGAAGACTTCAGTGATGCCTAACACTCTTTGGCTTTGGGTGTTTAGGGCTTTGTCCTCGCAAGGATTTCACTCTCAAAGGCTTCGAGGTGGGTTGCTCTCAAACGACAAAAGTCGTGCACTAACTCTGAGAAGCCACCAATTTATGGTGTAGGGGGTGGGCTATTTATAGCCACTAGGCAACCTGACCTGATTTGTCCGAAATGACCCTGGGTCACAAAGAAACTGACACGTGTTCCAATGGTCAGATTTCAAACACACGCGGCAACTTTACTTGGGCTACAAGTAAAGCTGACTTATCCAGCTCTGGATAAGTTTTACTCCCATTGTCTTCACTCGAAGACATAGGGTTTTGGTTAAGCATCACTTCAGTCACTCTGACTTTGTTCACTGGGACCCCACTTAACAGTACGGTGGTTCCTATGACTCAACAAAGAAGAAAAGGAAACAACGAAATAGCTAAGTCTTCGCGCTCCATAGTCTTCATGCAATGTCTTCTCTTGTCATAGTATTCAATGTGAATGTCTTCACATACCACCTTTGTCTTCAATGTCTTCATACATGTTTAGGGGTCATCTCGTGTAGGTAAACTGAATCAATGAGGGACTACTACCTGTGTTGTCCTGCAATTCTCACAAGCACATTAGTCCCTCAACCAGGTTTGTCGTTAATACTCCAAAACCAACTAGGGGTGGCACTAGATGTACTTAAAATCATAAAATGCGGTAATTGCTAACATGATTCGGACAGACTTAAGCATCGCTACGGGTGAGAAGGTCTCATCATAGTCAACTCCTTGAACTTGTCGAAAACCTTTCGCAACCAGTTAAGCTTTGTAGATAGTAACATTACCATCAGCGTCCGCCTTCTTCTTGAAGATCCATTTATTCTCTATTTCTTGCCGATCATCGGGCAAGTCAACCAAAGTCCACACTTTGTTCTCATACATGGATCCTATCTCAGATTTCATGGCATCAAGCCATTTCATGGAATCTGGCTCATCAGCACTTCCTCATAGTTCGTAGGTTCATCATGGTCAAGTAACATGACCTCCAAAACAGGATTACCGTACCACTCTGGTGCGGACCGTACTCTGGTTGACCTACGAGGTTCCGCAGAAACTTGATCTGAAGTTTCATGATCATCATCATTAGCTTCCTCATTAATTGGTGCAGTAATCACTGCAACTGATTTCTGTAATGAACTACTATCCAATTTGGGAGAAGATACAATTACCTCATCAAGTTCTACTTTCCTCCCACTCACTTCTTTCGAGAGAAACTCCTTCTCTAGAAAGGATCCATTCTTAGCAACGAAAATCTTGCCTTCAGATCTGTGATAGAAGGTGTACCCAACAGTCTCCTTTGGGTATCCTATGAAGACACATTTCTCCGATTCGGGTTCGAGCTTATCAGGTTGAAGTTTTTTTACATAAGAAACACAACCCCAAACTTTGAGAAACAACAACTTAGGTTTCTTGCTAAACCACAGTTCGTATGGTGTCATCTCAACGGATTTAGATGGTGCCCTATTTAACGTGAATGCAGCCGTCTCTAAAGCATAACCCCAAAACGATAGCGGTAAATCGGTAAGAGACATCATAGATCGCACCATATCCAATGAAGTACGATGAGGACGTTCGGACACACCATTATGCTGTGGTGTTCCAGGTGTCGTGAGTTGCGAAACTATTCCACATTGTTTCAAATGAAGACCAAACTCATAACTCGAATATTCACCTCCATGATCAGATCGTAGAAACTTTATTTTCTTGTTACGATGATTTTCCACTTCACTCTGAAATTCTTTGAACTTTTCAAATGTTTCAGACTTATGAAACTTTCGCCTCCCTTTCCTTTTATCGGAAGGGGAAAGGGGGAAGGAGAAGGAAAGGGGGGCCGCGCCCTGATGACCCACAAGTGTAGGGGATCTATCATAGACTTTTTGATAAGTAAGAGTGCCGAACCCAACGAGGAGCAGAAGGAAATGATAAGCAGTTTTCAGTAAGGTATTCTCTGCAAGCACTGAAATTATCGGTAACAGATAGTTTTGTGATAAGGTAATTTGTAACGAGTAGCAAGTAATAAAAGTAAATAAGGTGCAGCAAGGTGGCCCAATCCTTTTTGTTGCAAAGGACAAGCCTGGACAAACTCTTATATGAAGGAAAGCGCTCCCGAGGACACATGGGAATTATTGTCAAGCTAGTTTTCATCACGTTCATATGATTTGCGTTTGGTACTTTGATAAGTTGATATGTGGGTGGACCGGTGCTTGGGTACTATCATTACTTGGACAAGCATCCACTTATGATTAACCCCCATTGCAAGCATCCACAACTACAACCGGAGTATTAAGGTAAACCTAACCATAGCATGAAACATATGGATCCAAATCAGCCCCTTACGAAGCAACGCATAAACTAGGGTTTAAGCTTCTGTCACTCTAGCAACCCATCATCTAATTATTACTTACCAATGCCTCCCTCTAGGCCCAAACAATGGTGAAGTGTCATGTAGTCGACGTTCACATGACACCACTAGAGGGATGACAACATACATCTCATCAAAATATCGAACGGATACCAAATTCACATGACTACTTATAGCAAGACTTCTCCCATGTCCTCAGGAAAAAATGTAGCTACTCACAAAGCATATTCATGTTCATAATCAGAGGGGTATTAATATGCATAATGGATCTGAACATATGATCTTCCACCAAGTAAACCAACTAGCATCAACTACAAGGAGTAATCAACACTACTAGCAACCCACAAGTACCAATCTGAGGTTTGGATACAAAGATTGGATACAAGAGATGAACTAGGGTTTGAGATGAGATGGTGTTGGTGAAGATGTTGATGGAGATTGACCCCCTCCTGATGAGAGGATCGTTGGTGATGACGATGGTGATGATTTCCCCCTCCTGGAGGGAAGTTTCCCCGGCAAAACAGCTCTGCTGGAGCCCTAGATTGGTTCCGCCAAGGTTCTGCCTCGTGGCGGCGGAGTTTCTTCCTGAAAGCTTGTTGTAACACCCACGATGCGGCTATATCTCCCACGTGTCGGAGCACGACTTAGAGGCATAACCGCATAGTAGGTATGACGCAAGAGGGGTAATCTTTACACATCCCATGTACTGAATAAGAAAGGGATAAAGAGTTGGCTTACAATCGCCACTTCACACAATACATAAATATAGCATTACATCATCTAGAATACAATCAAGGTCCGAGTATGTAACCAACATAAATAAAGACAACCCCAAATGCATAGATCCCCGATCGCCCCAACTGGGCTCCTCTACTGATCGTCCGAAAAGGAAACATAGTAACGTCCCGAATCTTCATCGAACTCCCACTTGAGTTCGGTCGCGTCCCCTGCACTGGCATCGTCGGCACCTGTATCTAGTTTTGGAAGTAATCTGTGAGTCACGAGGACTCAGCAATCTCACACTCTCGCAATCAAGACTATTTAAGCTTATGGTTAGGACAAGGTAGTGAGGTGGATCTGCAGCAAGCACTAGCATGTATGGTGGCTAACTTACGCAAATGAGAGCGAGAAGAGAAGCAAAGCATGGTCAAGAAGCTATAAAGATCAAGAAGTGATCCTAAAACTACTTACGTTCAAGCATAACACGAGATCGTGTTCTCTTCCCGGACTCCGCCGAAAAGAGCCCACGGCTACACAAGCGGTTGATCCATTTTAATTAAGTTAAGTTTCATGTTCTCTACAACCGGACATTAACAAATTCCCATCTGCCCATAACCGCGGGCACAGCTTTCGAAAGTTCAAAACCCTGCAGGGGTGTCCCAACTTAGCCCATCACAAGCTCTCACGGTCAACGAAGGATATTCCTTCTAGCGAGAAGACCCGATCAGTCTCGGAATCCCGGTTACAAGACATTTCGACAATGGTAAAACAAGACCAGGAAAGCCGCCCGATGTGCCGACAAATCTCGATAGGAGTCACATGTATCTCGTTCTCAGGGCACACCGGATAGGTCAAGCTATGAGTAAAGCCAACCCTCGAGTTGCCCCGAGGTGGCCCCGCAGGCTGCCCGTTTCGGACCAACACTCAGAGGAGCACTGGCCCGGGGGGGTTTAAAATAAGATGACCCTTGAGTCTGCAGAACCCAAGGGAAGGTATATGGTGGTAGGTAGGCAAATGGTAAAACCAAGGTTGGGCCTTGCTGGAGGAGTTTTATTCAAAGCGAACTGCCAAGGGGTTCCCATAACACCCAACCGCGTAAGGAACGCAAAATCAAGGAACATAACACCGGTATGACAGAAACTAGGGCGGCAAGAGTGGAACAAAACACCGGGCATAAGGCCGAGCCTTCCACCCTTTACCAAGTATATAGATGCATTAAAGTAAACAAGATATAATAATGATATCCCAACAATATCCATGTTTCAACAAGGAACAAACTCCATCTTCACCTGCAACTAGCAATGCTATAAGAGGGGGTGAGCAAAGCGGTAACATAGCCAAACAACGGTTTGCAGGGAAAGGTGGGTTAGAGCTTGACATGGCAATATGGGAGGCATGATATAGCAAGTGGTAGGTATCGCAGCATAGCAAAAGAGCGAGCAACTAGCAAGCAAAGATAGAAGTGATTTCGAGGGTATGGTCATCTTGACTGCAAAGTTCTCCGAGTTAACGAAAGCTTGATCCTCGTAAGTGTACTCAACGGGTTCCTCAATCACGTACTCATCTCCTGGCTCTACCCAAAGCAAGAACACAAGCAAAGGAAACAACAATCAACCACGGTGCAATGCGCAAGCAACATGATGCAAAACATGACATGATACGCGGGATGTGATATGCAATGCATATGCGTGCTCCGGAAGGAAAAGATTGATCCAGGCATCAACTTTGCAAACCAAGTGTGCCGCTAGAAAGATGAGTTGATTTCTGTTGAATTCTATATAAAGATCACCGGAATCGGATGCACGTTTTGCAAATGGCAAGCAAAACCATAATGGCACAATTCCATGATTAACAGCATGATGCCATATAGAATGCAACAAGAATCTAAGCTACTGCACCCCAACATAGCAACAAAGCACATGGCAGTGACCTACTCAAGATGATTGACAAAAGATGAACACTGAGCTACGGCTAAAACACACATGAGCAGGTTCAAACAAGCATGGCAAAAGTGCAAAAGATATCAGCTTCACAGACTTGGTGAAAATACTAACATGTCAGGAATTAACATCAGGAAGCAATGTTTAGAGCAAGATAACAACATGCTATAGGAACAGAACATAGCAATACAAGGCATGGCATGAATCTACTCAAAGCATAGAACAAAAGTCCCTTACTGACCATAAGCCAAAAAGGATCAGAAGATATGATGGTACCCATGTAAACATAGCAAGTTTCGTTAACAGATTCAGACTTAGCAGAAAACTGGACATGGTAAAAACAGAATTATGAAGGCCTCTTTGCGAGTTCGATTCACTCAACACAAGGCATTGCATGACAATATAAGCATATAACCAGCAATAATACATGTTCCTGAAGCTAACCATGGCAAGAACAATCTCATAGCATGCATGGATCAACTACAACAACCTTGGCAAAATTGATTAACACGTAACCAATCTGCTAGGAACAGTTTATAGCAAAAGTAGAGCAAGATTGAGTCATGCTAGAGCACTCCATAAATGCAAACAGGGGCATGGATGGATAGAGTATAACCATATGTCCAAATCATCTTTACTTAACATACTCAAAAGAAGCATGGATCTCACTGTAGCAACATGAACACATGGCAATAAAATTACAGCAGGGAAATGACTTAGTGAAATTCTAAGTCCCTAAAATCAGCAATATTACGAGAGCTACTTAGCATGCATGTGATAGTCACCACAAAAAATACATGGCATACACCCTGTAAAGATGGCATGGCATAGTCCAAAACACATGTAGAGCTCATGCCCATACGAAGCACACAACAAATGTAGCAAAAATGACAAAAGCTCATACTCTGCAAAGAAACAGGAACTAACATTTTATAGCACTCTTGCATCAATGATTTGGGCATCACGATGGACTCAAACAAGCATGTCACAATGGAACAAAACGAAGAGCACATCCTGATGAACATTTTGATATATCAAGCGCACGAAACGGAGCAGCACATACAAAGTTATGGCATGATGAACCGGGCTCCAGAATGCTAAAATTTATGGACTTAGAGAAAAAATAGGGTCAACCTCATGGATCTGGATCTAGGGCGCGGGAAACGAGGATGGCCGGAGATGGGCTGCGCGGGGGCCGGAGAAGCTTGGGAAGGCGCCGGCGGGGGTCGGGGACGGCGGGGTCGGGTCGGTCCCGGCCGGATCCGGGCGGTGGCCGGCCGGCGACGAGGCGACGAGCGACGGTGGGGCCGCGGGGACGTGGTGGCGTCGGGCGACGAGGCGCGACCGGCGTCGAGCGCGGCGGGCGCCGCGGTGGTCCGGCAAGGCAGGGGCGGCGGTGGAGGCCGGCGACGGCGCGGGCAGGCGGAGGACGAACGCGGGCGCGGGCGACGGAGATGGGCTGCGGGGGCCGGCGGCACACGCGGTGGCCGGTGCTGCCACGTGTCACGTCCTGGTTCACCGGGCGGCGGCGGGCGGACGTGTCTAGCCCGATCCGGACGTGTCCGGCGGCGGGAGGAGGAAGAGGCTAGGGTTAGACTGCGCGAAAAATCCGGGAGGGGCACATATTTATAGCTAGAAGGAGTTTGGAATGTTCAAATGTGGTGCGGTTTTCGACCACGCGATCGTGATAGAACGGCCGAGAGGATGGAGGGGTTTTGGATGGGTTATTGGGCCACTTTGGAGGGGTGTTGGGATGCAACACACACGAGGCCTTTACGGTTCCCCGGTTAACCGTTGGAGTATCAAACGGACTCCAAATGGCACGAAACTTGACAGGTGGTCTACCGGTGGTGTACCAAGGCCGCTTGGCAAATCTCGGTCCATTCCGAGAATGTTTAACACCCGCACACGAAAAGAGGCAAAAGGGGGCGCCGGAGGACATAGGAGTGTCGGATTGCAAAATGGACAACGAGGAAAATGCTCGGATGCATGAGACGAACACGAATGCAAATGCGATGCACATGATGACATGATATGAAATGCATGACATGAACAAAATGCAAAACAAAGACAAGAACCCAACCACGAAGAAATCTCATAACTTAGCGCTGAAAATGGCAAGAGTTGGAGTACAAATATGGTAAGTTACATCCGGGGTGTTACACTTGCTTATGATTTTTTCCTCGACGAAAGACTCCATATAGCCAAAGATGGGCATCAGAGGGCCACCAGGGGGCCCACGAGGTAGGGGGCGGACCCAAGGGGGTAGGACGCGCCCCCACCATCGTGGACGGTGGGTGGCCCCCCTCTGGTACTTCTTTCGCCCAATATTTTTTATATATTCTGAAACATGCTCCCGTGAAGTTTCATGACTTTTGGAGATGTGCAGAATAGGTCTCTAATATTTGTTCCTTTTCCAGCCCAGAATTCCAGCTGCCGGCATTCCCCCTCTTCATGTAAACCTTGTAAAATAAGAGAGAATATGCATAATTATTGTGACATAATGTGTAATAACAGCCCATAATGCAATAAATATCGATATAAAAGCATGATGCAAAATGGACGTATCAACTCCCCCAAGCTTAGACCTCGCTTGTCCTCAAGCGAAAGCCGAAATCGAAAAATATGTCCACATGTTTGGAGATAGAGGTGTCGATAAAAATGAAATACGGACATGAGGGCATCATGATCATTCTTAGAACAACAACATATATATATTGTCATATGATCTCTTATGCTAAATTAACAATTCAGTCACAATTTCAAGTATGAATCATAAACTTCATTGAGAACCAACAAACTCTAATCTCAGTCATTGAGGCAATTGCAATTTATCATAACATAGGAAAGAGTCAATATAAGAGCTTTTTAGCAAGTCCACATACTCAACTATCATTTAGTCTTTCACAATTGCTAACACTCACGCAATATTTATGGGTATGAAGTTTTAATCGGACACAGAGAAAGATAGGGGCTTATAGTTTTGCCTCCCAACGTTTTACCTCAAGGGTAATGTCAACAATAATAGTTCATGAAAACTCACATCCAATTAGCTATATATATCAGGATCTTTCCAACACATTGTGCTTGCCAAAGGATAAAATGTAAAAAGGAAAGGTGAAAATCACCATGACTCTTATATAAGGTAGAGGGTAAAAGTAAAAGATAGGCCCTTCGCAGAGGGAAGCAGAGGTTGTCATGCGCTTTTATGGTTGGATGCACAAAATCTTAATGCAAAAGAACATCACTTTATATTGCCACTTGTGATATGGACCTTTATTATGCAGTCCGTCACTTTTATTTCTTCCACATCACAAGATCGTATAAAGCTTATTTTCTCCGCATTAATAGATCATACATATTTAGAGAGCAAATTTTTTATTGCATGCACCGATGACAACTTACTTGAAGGATCTTACTCAATCCATAGGTAGATATGGTGGACTCTCATGGAAAAACTGGTTTTAAGGGTATTTGGAAGCACAAGTAGTATCTCTACTTGGTGCAAAGAAATTGGCTAGAATGAGAGGGAAAGGCAAGCTCAACATGTTGGATGATCCATGACAATATAATTTATCTCAGATGTAAGAGAACATAACCCATTACGCTGTCTTCCTTGTCCAATGTCAACTCTTTAGCATATCATACTTTTAATGAGTGCTCACAATTATAAAAGATGTCCAAGATAGTATATTTATATGTGAAAACCTCACTTTCTTTATTACTTCCTATTAATTGCAACGATGAACAAAACTATGTTTGTTAACTCTCAACAACTTTTATTCATCATACTCTTTATATGTGAGCTCATTACTCTCCATAAGATCCATAAGATCTCTTTATTTCTTTTTATTTCTTCTCTTTAATTTTATTCCCTCAAGATCATAGAAAAATAATCAAGCCCTTGACTCAACACTAATCTTTATTATATATAGCTCACAGACTCGTTACATAGGAAGATCATAAAGCAAAACTCACAACTAGATCATACTAAAACTTTATTCTACTAGATCAAGATATTATAAAAAAGGATCGAACTAAGAAAAATGGTAAAGATAAAAGTGATGGTGATACGATACCGGGGCACTCCCCCAAGCTTGGCAGTTGCCAAGGGGAGTGCCCATACCCATGTGATTATATCTCTTTTGCCGGTGAAGGAGATGGAGTTGTTGATGATGTAGGCTTGTCGTCCCTCTTCCAAGGCATAGGCTCACCATCATAGAAGGATGATCGAGTCTCCGGGATCCTTAAATTTGCAGACAAACTCATCCTCTTGAATCTATATTCATACTCACAGTTTTGATTTTGCAGGTCATAGATCTGGGCTTGGAGGTGCTCGATTTTCTCATGAAGCTTGAAGATGGCCTCCCCAATGTCCTTGGCGTCCAGCTTGTGGTTGTTGGTGAACTTCGTGATAATTATGTGATTGGGGTCGAGTCCACGCTCCACCATCTCCTGACACTTGAAAACTTGTTGCTCCATTGCCTCGAGCCTTGTCTCCACGCTTCCGATCCTCCTTGGTCCCTCAACATCGCGGATGTGCAACAACCCTTCATGCATCTCAATGGTGTGAGGGTGTTGCAGCACCTCCGCGAGGTAGGGGTTGATGACCTTCTCGAAGAACTTGTCCTTGGGGGTACTTGAAGATGACATGGTGACCTAGATCTGTCAGAAAAACAACTCGAAACAAAGACAGGAGATATTTGCGTGATACAGTGGTCAAAACCTTCGGGAGATTATATAGTGCAAGAAAACGGAGTTCGGAGAGCACACGAGGTGCCCACGAGGCAGGGGGCGTGCCCAGGGGGTAGGGCGCGCCCTCCACCCTCGTGGAAGCCTCGTGCCCTTTTTGGTCTGCTTCTTATTTTCCTATTTTCTTAAATATTCCAAAACGGAGAAAAATTGCCATTAGAACTGTTTTGGAGTCGGTCTACTTACTGTACCACATACCTATTCCTTTTCAGAGTCTGAAACATTCTGGAAAGTGTCTCTTATGTATTCCTCCGGGGTTATAGTTTCAATAATATTAGTTTCAACATTTTATGGGATTACCTAAGATATGATGTTTGATTCTTTGACCATTCACCACCTTCGGATTTGTGCCTTCGAAGTTGTTGATTTTTATGGCACTGGAACGATAGACCTCCTCGATAACGTCAGGACCTTCCCATTTAGAGAGAAGTTTGCCTGCAAAAAATCTTAAACAAGAGTTGTATAGCAATACATAATCACCTACATTAAACTCACGCTTTTGTATCCTTTTATCATGCCATCTTTTAACCTTTTCTTTAAACAGTTTGGCATTCTCATATGCCTGGGTACTCCATTCATCAAGTGAGCTAATGTCAAATAACCTCTTCTCACCGGCAAGTTTGAAATCATAATTGAGCTCTTTGATGGCCCAATATGCCTTATGTTCCAATTCGAGAGGTAAGTGACATGCTTTTCCATAAACCATTTTATACGGAGACATACCCATAGGATTTTTATATGCAGTTCTATAAGCCCATAATGCATCATCAAGTTTCTTGAACCAATTCGTTCTAGATCTATTAACAATCTTTTGCAAAATTAATTTGAGCTCTTTGTTACTCAATTCTACTTGACCACTAGACTGCGGGTGATATGGAGAAGCAATTCTATGATTAACATCATACTTAGCAAGCATTTTACGAAAGGAACCATGAATAAAATGTGAACCACCATCAGTCATTAAATATCTAGGGCCTCCAAACCTCGGAAAAATAACTTCTTTAAGCATCTTAATAGAGGTGTTATGATCAACACTACTAGTTGGAATAGCTTCTACCCACTTAGTAATGTAATCAACAGCAACTAAAATATGTGTATACCCATTAGAGGAAGGAAAAGGTCCCATATAATCAAAGCCCAAAACATCAAATGGTTCAATAACAAGTGAATAATTCATAGGCATTTCTTGACGTCTACTAATATTACCAATTCTTTGACATTCTTCACAAGATAAGACAAACTTACGGGCATCCTTGAAGAGAGTAGGCCAATAAAAACCAGATTGCAATACCTTATGTGCAGTTCTATCTCCAGCATGGTGTCCTCCATAAGCTTCGGAGTGACACTTGCATAGGATCTGTTCCTGTTCATGCTCAGGTATACAACGTCTAATAACACCATCTACTCCTTCTTTATAAAGATGTGGGTCATCCCAGAAGTAATGTCTTAAATCATAGAAAAACTTTTTCTTTTGCTGGTATGTGAAACTAGGTGGTATAAATTT
This sequence comes from Triticum urartu, assembly GCF_003073215.2. NCBI lineage: Eukaryota > Viridiplantae > Streptophyta > Magnoliopsida > Poales > Poaceae > Triticum > Triticum urartu. Next base: position 519,810,984 of record NC_053023.1, read on the forward strand.
AGCAACAATGTAATTAGCATAATCAGCATACCATGGAGCAGTGCGAGAAGCATTTATGACAGCTAATTGTTCATCAGGAAATCTATCATCAATAGGTAGTGGGTCATCAAGAACATTCTCTAACCTAGAAAAGTTGTCTACAACGGGATTCTCAGCTCCCTTTCTATCAATAATATGCAAATCAAATTCTTGTAGCAGGAGAACCCATCTAATAAGTCTAGGTTTAGCATCTTTCTTTTCCATAAGATATTTAATAGCAGCAGGATCAGTGTGAATAGTTACTTTAGAATCAACAATATAAGGTCTGAACTTATCACAAGCAAATACAACTGCTAAGAATTCCTTTTCAGTGGTAGCATAATTTCTCTGGGCATTGTCTAGGGTTTTACTAGCATATTGGATAACATTTAATTTCTTATCAACTCTTTGTCCTAGAACAGCACCTACAACATAGTCACTAGCATCACACATGATTTCAAAGGGTAAATTCCAATCAGGTGGCTGAACAATAGGTGCAGAAATCAAGGCTTTCTTAATTATTTCAAATGCTTCTACACAATCATCATCAAAGAAAAAAGGAATATCTTTTTATAATGAACCTCCTATAAAAACCGACATGACCAAGGAAACTTCTTATACCTTTGATGTCCTTAGGACACGACATCTTTTCAATAGAATCAACTTTAGCTTTGTCAAGTTCAATACCTCTTTCAGAAATTTTATGCCCCAAGACAATACCTTCATTAACCATAAAGTGGCACTTCTCCCAATTCAAGACAAGGTTAGTTTCTTCACATCTCTACAAAACTCGATCAAGGTTGCTCAAGCAAGCATCAAAAGAGGATCCATAAACAGAGAAATCACCCATGAAAACTTCACAAATCTTTTCAAGAAGTTAGAGAATATAGCCATCATGCATCTTTGAAAGGTAGTAGGTGCATTACACAAACCAAAAGGCATACGTCTATAAGCAAAGGTACCGAAAGGGCAAGGAAAAGTAGTCTTTTCTTGATGATCAGCTGACACGGGTATTTGAGAGAAACCAGAGTAACCATCTAGAAAGCAAAAATGTGTATGTTTGGATAATCTTTATAGCATTTGATCAATGAAAGGCAAAGGGTAATGATCTTTTTAGTAGCTTTATTTAATTTGCGGAAATCAATTACCATCCTATAACCTGTAATAATTCTTTGTGGAATCAATTCATCTTTATCATTAGGAATGACAGTAATACCTCCCTTCTTAGGGACACAATGGACAGGGCTTACCCACTGACTATCAACAACAGGATAAATTATACCTGCTTCAAGGAGCTTTAATATTTCCTTTCTTACCACTTCTTTCATCTTAGGATTTAGCCGTTGTTGGTGATCAATAACTGGTTTGGCGTCTTTCTCCAAATTTATTTTGTGTTGACATAGAGTGGGACTAATGCCCTTAAGATCGTCAAGAGTATATCCAATAGCAGCACGATGCTTCTTTAGAGTTTTCAATAATTGCTCTTCTTCATGCTCTGAAAGGTTAGCACTAATAATAACAAGATATATCTTCTTTTCATCAAGATAAGCATATTTAAGAGTATCAGGCAATGGTTTAACCTCAAACACGGGATCACCCTTGGGTGGAGGAGGATCCCCTAGGATTTCCACAGGCAAGTTGTGTTTCAGAATAGGTCTCTGCTTAAAGAATACTTCATCAATTTCCCTTCTTTCATTCATAACATATCGTTTTCATGGTCTAGCAAATATTGTTCTAAAGGATCAGTAGGAGTCACGACAATAAAAGCAAGACCAATAATTTCATCTTTACTAGGCAATTCTTTATCATGGGGTTGTCTATGAAATTTAGCAAAATTAAACTCATGAGACATATCCCCTAAACCAACAGAAACAATATACTTATTGCAGTCTATCTTAGCGTTAATAGTATTCAAGAAGGGTCTACCAAATATAATGGGACAAAAGTCATCTTGTGGGGAACCGAGAACAAGGAAATCAGCAGGGTATTTAACTTTCCCACACAAGACTTCAACATCTCTAACAATCCCAACTGGTGAAATAGTATCTCTATTGTCAAGCTTAATTGTAACACCAATCTCTTCTATCTCAGCAGGTGCAATATCATGCATAATTTCTTGGTATAAGGAATGAGGTATTGCACTTGCACTAGCACCCATATCACATAAGCCATGATATCAATGATCTCCTATTTTAACAGAAATAACAGTCATGCCTACAACATGTCTATGTTTATTTTTAGCATCGGGTCTAGCAATTCTAGCAGCTTCATTGCAGAAGTAAATAATATGCCCATCAATCTTATCGGCCAAGAGATCTTTAACCATAGCAATACTAGGTTCAACTTTAATTTTCTCAGGGGGTTTAGGTGTCTTAATATTACTTTTGTTAACCACAGTTGATGCTTTAGCATGATCCTTTATTCTAACAGGGAAAGGTGGTTTCTCAATATAAGTTGTAGGAACAACATGATCATTATAAGTGATAGTCTTTTCTTCAACTTTAGTAGGTGCAACTACTTTTACTTCAATGGGAGGATTATATTTAAACCACTTCTCCTTTGGGAGATCAACATGAGTAGCAAAGGATTCATAGAAAGAAGCTACTATCTCATAGTCAAGTCCATATTTAGTGCTAAATTCACGGAAAGCACTGGTATCCATAAAAGATTTAACACAATCAAACTTAGGTGTTATACCTGACTCCTTACCTCTGTCGAGGTCCCAATATTCAGAGTTGTGTTTAATTCTTTCCAATAAATCCCATTTGAATTCAATAGTCTTCATCATAAAAGATCTAGTACAAGAAGTATCGAGCATGGAGCGATTACTGAGAGAAAGCCGAGCATAAATTTTTTGAATACTCATTTCTTTTGAGAGATCATGATTGGGGCATGAATATAACATTGACTTAAGCCTCCACCAAGCTTGAGCGATGCTTTCTCCTTTGTGAGGCCAAAAATTATATATATAATTACGATCATGATGAACAAGATGCATAGTGTTGGGAATTCATGTCTTCATCGGCGGAATTCATGTCTTCATCGGCCGGATCGGCGAATCGTGCCTTGACCCAATTTAAAGCAGATTCAAGAACTCAGGATCATTGGAGACCTGATTGTTGGGGAACGTAGTAATTTCCAAAAAATTCCTACGCACACGCAAGATCATGATGATGCATAGCAACGAGAGGGGAGAGTGTTGTCTACGTACCCTCGTAGACCGTTCACGGAAGTGTTATATCAACGCGGTTGATGTAGTCGTACATCTTCATGTCCGACCGATCCAAGTACCGAAAGTACGGCACCTCCGAGTTCTGCACACGTTCAGCTCGGTGACGTCCTCGCCTTCTCGATCCAGCAAGAGGGGCGAAGTAGTAGATGAGTTCTGGCAGCACGACGGCGTGGTGACGGTGTTGGTGAAGAACAATCTCCGTAGGGCTTCTCCTAAGCACTACGAAAACTATGACAGAGGATAAACTAGAGGGGACGGGGTTGCCGGCACATGGCTTGGTGTTTCTTGATGTGTCTTTGGTGCTAGCCCTACCCCTCTATTTATATGTTGAGCCCTGGGGTCGAAACTTGGACTAAAAGCCTCCTCAAAGTCGGTTTCACCCGAAAGGCAAGAGTCCTTCTCGGACTCCAGGGCTAGACGCTAGGGTTCTCGGCATCTACCCCCTAGATGCCAGGGTTCCTGGCGTCTAGCCTCCGCAAAACTTCCTTTTGCACTTTCCAAAAGCCTCGTGGGCTTTCCCCTTTGGCCCAGATAAAGTGTTCTCGTGCCCAAACATTTTGGGAAACATCCGAAACCCCTTCCGGTGAATTCCGGAACCCTTCCGGAGATCAAACACTACTATCCCATATATCAAACTTTATCTCCGGACCATTCCGGAGTTCCTCGTCATGTCCATGATCTCATCTCGGACTCCGAACAACATTCGGTCATCAACATACATAACTCATATAGTACTATATCGTCAACGAACGTTAAGCGTGCGGACCCTACGGGTTCGAGAACTATGTAGACATGACCAAGACACCTCTCTGGTCAATAACCAATAGCGGGACCTGGATGCCCATATTGGCTCCTACATATTCTACGAAGATCTTTATCGGTCAGACCTCATAACAACATACGTTGTTCGCTTTGTCATCGGTATGTTACTTGCCCGAGATTCGATCGTCGGCATCTCAATACCTAGTCCAATCTCGTTACCGGCAAGTCTCTTTACTCGTTCCGTAATACATCATCCCGCAACTAACTCATTAGTTGCAATGCTTGCAAGGCTTAGGTGATGTGCATTACCGAGAGGGCCCAGAGATACCTCTCCGACAATCAGAGTGGCAAATCCTAATCTCGAAATACGCCAACCCAACAAGTACCTTCGGAGACACCTGTAGAGCACCTTTATAATCACCCAGTTACGTTGTGACATTTGGTAGCACACAAAGTGTTCCTCCGGTAAACGGGAGTTGCATAATCTCATAGTCATAGGAACATGTATAAGTCATGAAGAAAGCAATAGCAATAAACTAAACGATCAAGTGCTATGCTAACGGAATGTGTCAAGTCAATCGCATCATTCTCCTAATGATGTGATCCCGTTAATCAAATGACAACTCATGTCTATGGTTAGGAAACATAACCATCTTTGATCAACGAGCTAGTCAAGTAGAGGTATACTAGTGACACTCTGTTTGTCTATGTATTCAGACATGTATTATGTTTCCGGTTAATACAATTCTAGCATGAATAATAAACATTTATCATGATATAAGGAAATAAATAATAACTTTATCATTGCCTCTAGGGCATATTTCCTTCAGTCTCCCACTTGCACTAGAGTCAATAATCTAGTTCACATCACCATGTGATTTAATACCAATAGTTCACATCACCATGTGATTAACACCCATAGTTCACATCGACATGTGACCAACACCCAAAGGGTTTACTAGAGTCAATAATCTAGTTCACATTGCTATGTGATTAACACCCAAAGAGTACTAAGGTGTGATCATGTTTTGCTTGTGAGAGAAGTTTAGTCAACGGGTCTGCCATAATCAGATCCGTACATATTTTGCAAATTTCTATGTCAACAATGCTCTGCACGGAGCTACTCTAGCTAATTGCTCCCGCTTTCAATATGTATCCAGATTGAGACTTAGAGTCATCTGGATTAGTGTCAAAACTTGCTTCGACGTAACCCTTTACGACAATCCTTTTGTCACCTCCATAATCAAGAAACCTATCCTTATTCCACTAAGGATAATTTTGACCAATGTCTAGTGATCTACTCCTAGATCACTATTGTACTCCCTTGCCAAACTCAGGGCAGGGTATACAATAGGTCTGGTACACAGCATGTCATACTTTATAGAACCTATGGTTGAGGCATAGGGAATGACTTTCATTCTCTCTCTATCTTCTGCCGTGGTCGGGCTTTGAGTTTTACTCAATTTCACACCTTGTAACACAGGCAAGAACTCTTTCTTTGTCTATTCCATTTTGAACTACTTCAAAAACTTGTCAAGGTATGTACTCATTGAAAACTTATCAAGCGTCTTGATCTATCTCTATAGATCTTGATGCTCAATATGTAAGCAGCTTCACCGAGGTCTTTCTTTGAAAAACTCCTTTTAAACACTCCTTTATGCTTTGCAGAATAATTCTACATTATTTCCGATCAACAATATGTTATACACATATACTTATCAGAAATGATGTAGTGATCCCACTCACTTTCTTGTAAATACAGACTTCACTGCAAGTCTGTATAAAACTATATGCTTCGATCAACTTATCAAAGCGAATATTCCAACTCCGAGACGCTTGCACCAGTCCATAGATGGATCGCTGGAGCTTGCATATTTTGTTAATACCTTTAGGATTGACAAAACCTTCTGGTTGCATCATATACAACTCTTCTTTAATAAATCCATTAAGGAATGCAGTTTTGTTTATCCACTTGCCAGATTTCATAAAATGCGGCAATTGCTAACATGATTCGGACAGACTTAAGCATAGATACGAGTGAGAAACTTTCATCGTAGTCAACACCTTGAACTTGTCGAAAACCTTTTGCGACAATTCTAGCTTTGTAGATAGTAACACTACTATCAGCGTCCGTCTTCCCCTTGAAGATCCATTTAATCTCAATGACTCGCTGATCATTGGGCAAGTCAATCAAAGTCCATACTTTGTTCTCATACATGGATCTCATCTCAGATTTCATGGCCTCAAACCATTTCGCGGAATCTGGGCTCATCATCGCTTCCTCATAGTTCATAGGTTCGTCATGGTCAAGTAACATGACCTCCAGAATAGGATTACCATACCACTCTGGTGTGGATCTCACTTTGGTTTACCTACGAGGTTCGGTAGTAACTTGATCTGAAGTTACATGATCATCATCATTAGCTTCCTCACTAATTGGTGTAGTAGTCACAGGAACATATTTCTATGATGAACTACTTTCCAATAAGGGAGCAGGTACAATTACCTCATCAAGTTCTATTTTCCTCCCACTCACTTCTTTCGAGAGAAACTCCTTCTCTAGAAAGGATCCATTCTCAGCAACGAATATCTTGCCTTCGGATCTGTGATAGAAGGTGTACCCAACATTTTCTTTTGGGTGTCCTATGAAGACGCACTTCTCCGATTTGGGTTTGAGCTTATCAGGTTGAAACTTTTTAACATAAGCATTGCAACCTCAAACTTTAAGAAACGACAGCTTAGGTTTCTTGCCAAACCATAGTTCATACGGTGTTGTCTCAACGGATTTAGATGGTGCCCTATTTAACGTGAATGCAGCTGTCTCTAATGCATAACCCCAAAATGATAGTGGTAGAACGGTAAGAGACATCATAGATCGCATCATATCTAATAAAGTATGGTTATGACGTTCAGACACACCATTACACTGTGGTGTTCCAGGTGGCGTGAGTAGTGAAACTATTTCACATTGTTTTTAACTGAAGGCCAAACTCGTAACTCAAATATTTTACTTATGTGATCATATTGTAGAAACTTTTATTTTGTTACGATGATTCTCCACTTCACTCTGAAATTCTTTGAACTTTTCAAATGTTTCAGACTTGTGTTTCATCAAGTAGATATACTCATATCTGCTCAAATCATCTGTGAAGATCAGAAAATAATGATATCTGCCGCGAGCTTCAATATTCATCGGACCACATACATCAGTATGCATGATTTCCAACAAATCTGTTGCTTGCTGCATTGTTCCGGAGAACGGAGTCTTAGTCATCTTGCCCATGAGGCATGGTTCGCAAGCATCAACTGATTCATAATCAAGTGATTCCAAAAGTCCATCAGCATGGAGTTTCTTCATGCGCTTTACACCAATATGACCTAAACGGCGGTGCCACAAATAAGTTGCACTATCATTATTAACTTTGCATCTTTTGGTTTCAATATTATGAATATGTGTATCACTACGATCGAGATCCAACGAACCATTTTCATTGGGTGTGTAACCATATATGTAAACAGAACAACAATTTATTCTCTTACTTAAATGAATAACCATATTGCAATAAACATGATCAAATCATATTCATGCTCAACGCAAACACCAAATAACACTTATTTAGGTTCAACACTAATCCCAAAAGTATAGGGAGTGTGCGATGATGATCATATCAATCTTGGAACCACTTCCAACACACATCGTCACTTCACCCTTAACTACTCTATGTTCTTTCTGCAACTCCCGTTTCAAGTTACTACTCTTAACAACTGAACCAGTATCAAATACCGAGGGGTTGCTGCGAACACTAGTAAAATACACATCAATAATCTATATATCAAATATACCTTTGTTCACTTTGCCATCCTTCTTATCCACCAAATACTTGGGGCAGTTCCGCTTCCAGTGACCAATCCCTTTGCAGTAGAAGCACTTAGTCTCAGGCTTAGGACCAGACTTGGGCTTCTTCACTTGAGCAACAACTTGCTTGCCATTCTTCTTGAAGTTCCCCTTCTTCCCTTTGCCCTTTTATTGAAACTAGTGGTCTTGTCTACCATCAACACTTGATATTTTTCTTGATTTCTACCTTCGTCGATTTCAGCATTACGAAGAGCTTGGGGATCGTTTCCGTTTATCCCTTGCATATCATAGTTCATCACGAGGTTCTACTAACTTGGTGATGGTGACTAGAGAATTTTGTCAATCACTATTTTATCTGTAAGATTAACTCCCACTTGATTCAAGCGATTGTAGTACCCAGACAATCTGAGCACATGCTCACTGCTTGAGCTATTCTCCTCCATCTTTTAGCTATAGAACTTGTTGGAGACTTCATATCTCTCAACTCGGGTATTTGCTTGAAATATTAACTTCAACTCCTGGAACATCTCATATGGTCCATAGAGTTCAAAACGTCTTTGAAGTCCCGATTCTAAACCGTTTAAGCATGGTGCACTAAACTATCAAGTAGTCATCATATTGAGCTAGCCAAATGTTCATAACATCTGCATCTGCTCCTGCAATAGGTTTGTCACCTAGCGGTGCATCAAAGACATAATTTTTCTGTGCAGCAATGAGGATAAACCTCAGATCACGGATCCAATCTGCATCATTGCTACTAACATCTTTCAACTTAGTTTTCTCTAGGAACATATCAAAAATAAAACAGGGGAGCTAAACGCGAGCTATTGATCTACAACATAGATATGCTAATACTACCAGGACTAAGTTCATGATAAATTAAAGTTCAATTAATCACATTACTTAAGAACTCCCACTTAGATAGACATCCCTCTAATCCTCTAAGTGATCACGTGATCCAAATCAACTAAACCATGACCGATCATCACATGAGATGGAGTAGTTTCAATGGTGAACATCACTATGTTGATCATATCTACTATATGATTCACGCTCGACCTTTCGATCTTCGTGTTCCGAGGCCATATCTGTTATATGCTAGTCTCGTCAAGTTTAACCTGAGTATTCCGTGTGTGCAACTGTTTTGCACCCGTTGTATTTGAACGTAGAGCCTATCACACCCGATCATCACGTGGTGTCTCAGCACGAAGAACTTTCGCAACGGTGCATACTCAGGGAGAACACTTGTACCTTGATAATTAGTGAGAGATCATCTTATAAAGCTACCATCGAACTAAGCAAAATAAGATGTATAAAAGATAAACATCACATGCAATCAAAATATGTGACATGATATGGCCATCATCATCTTGTGCCTTTGATCTCCATCTCCAAAGTATCGTCATGATTTCCATCATCACCGGCATGACACGATGATCTCCATCATCTTGATCTATATCAATGTGTCGTCACATGGTCGTCTTGCCAACTACTGCTCATGCAACTATTGCTATCGCATAGCGATAAAGTAAAGCAATTATTTGGCGCTTGCATCTTATGCAATAAAGAGACAACCACAAGGCTTCTGCCAGTTGCCGATAGCTTCAACAAAACATGATCATCTTATACAACAACTTATATCTCATCACGTCTTGACCATATCACATCACAACATGCCCTGCAAAAACAAGTTAGACGTCCTCTACTTTGTTGTTGCAAATTTTACTTGGTTGCTACGGGCTTAGCAAGAACCGTTCTTACCTACGCATCAAAACCACAACGATAGTTTGTCAAGTTGGTGCTGTTTTAACCTTCGCAAGGACCGGGCGTAGCCACACTCGGTTCAACTAAAGTTGGAGAAACTGACACCCGCCAGCCACCTGTGTGCAAAGCACGTCGGTAGAACCAGTCTCGCGTAAGCATACACGTAATGTCGGTCCGGGCCACTTCATCCAACAATACCGCCGAACCAAAGTATGACATGCTGGTAAGCAGTATGACTTATATCGCCCACAACTCACTTGTGTTCTACTCGTGCATAACATCAATGCATAAAACCTAGGCTCTGATACCACTGTTGGGGAACGTAGTAATTTCAAAAAAATTCCTACGCACACGCAAGATCATGGTGATGCATAGCAACGAGAGGGGAGAGTGTTGTCTACGTACCCCCGTAGACTGTTCACGGAAGCGTTATATCAACATGGTTGATGTAGTCGTACGTCTTCACGTCCGACCGATCCAAGTAGCGAAAGTACGGCACCTCCGAGTTCTACACACGTTCAGCTCGGTGACGTCCTCGCCTTCTTGATCCAGCAAGAGAGGCGAAGTAGTAGATGAGTTCCGGTAGCACAACGGCGTGGTGATGGTGTTGGTGAAGAACAATCTCCGCAGGGCTTCGCCTAAGAACTACGAAAACTATGACGGGGGATAAACTAGAGGGGACGGGTTGCCGGCACACGGCTTGGTGTTTCTTGATGTGTCTTTGGTGCTAGCCCTACCCCTCTATTTATATGTTGAGCCCTGGGGTCGAAACTTGGAGTAAAAGCCTCCTCAAAGTCGGTTTCACCCGAAAGGCAAGAGTCCTTCTCGGACTCTAGGGATAGACGCCAGGGTTCCCGGCGTCTACCTCCTAGATGCCAGGGTTCCTGGCGTCTAGCCTCTGGTCTCCGCAAAACTTCCTTTTGCACTTTCCAAAAGCCTCATGGGCTTTCCCCTTTGGCCCAGATAAAGTGTTCTCGTGCCCAAACATTTCGGGAAACATCCGGAACCCCTTCCGGTGAATTCTGGAACCCTTCCGGAGATCAAACACTACTATCCCATATATCAAACTTTATCTCCGGACCATTCCGGTGTTCCTCGTCATGTCCGTGATCTCATCTCGGACTCCGAACAACATTCGGTCATCAACATACATAACTCATATAGTACTATATCGTCAACGAACGTTAAGCGTGCGGACCCTACGGGTTCGAGAACTATGTAGACATGACCGAGACACCTCTCTGGTCAATAACCAATAGCGGGACCTGGATGCCCATATTGGCTCCTACATATTCTACGAAGATCTTTATCAGTCAGACCGCATAACAACATACGTTGTTCCCTTTGTCATCGGTATGTTACTTGCCCGAGATTCGATCGTCGGCATCTCAATACCTAGTTCAATCTCGTTACCGGCAAGTCTCTTTACTCGTTCCGTAATACATCATCCCACAACTAACTCATTAGTTGCAATGCTTGCAAGGCTTAGGTGATGTGCATTACCGAGAGGGCCCAGAGAGACCTCTCCGACAATCGGAGTGACAAATCCTAATCTCGAAATATGCCAACCCAACAAGTACCTTCGGAGACACCTGTAGAGAACCTTTATAATCACCCAGTTACGTTGTGACGTTTGGTAGCACACAAAGTGTTCCTCCGATAAACGGGAGTTGCATAATCTCATAGTCATAGGAACATGTATAAGTCATGAAGAAAGCAATAGCAACAAACTAAACGATCAAGTGCTATGCTAACGGAATGGGTCAAGTCAATCACATCATTCTCGTATTGATGTGATCCCGTTAATCAAATGACAACTCATGTCTATGGTTAGGAAACATAACCATCTTTGATCAACGAGCTAGTCAAGTAGAGGCATACTAGTGACACTCTGTTTGTCTATGTATTCACACATGTATTATGTTTCCGGTTAATACAATTCTAGCATGAATAATAAACATTTATCATGATATAAGGAAATAAATAATAACTTTATCATTGCCTCTAGGGCATATTTCCTTCACCGATGGCCGTGGAACATTGCTCAACTTCGACCATACTACATTTGAGCCACCGACTCTCGTCATGTACATACTTTGACGCTATATATACTATGATAAGTAATAAAGCAGGACCTCTGTCCTTTTCCTCTTCAAAAGTCACATATCTTTACTATTTTTCATGACTATTAAGGAGCTGATCATATCTGGATTTAGCTTAACCTTTCTGGTCCGGCTTATGATCGTATTCGAATCTAGATGTAAACCTCATGATCACTTGGGGGCTTCCTGTTCAAACATAGGTCATATTCTAACCAAAGAGAACATAGCTGTCGTAACCCTCTTGATCGACTCAAAGCCAAACTCACTAGGGGGCTTCTTGATCGTATCCGAATCATAGCTTAACCCCTTTTGGGTACACTTGGGTCGTATTCGAATCAGGGTTGTTAAAAACCTCTCAAGGTCATCTGGGGGCTTCTTGTTCAAACATAGGTCGTATTCTAACCAAAGAGAACATAGCTGTCGTAACCCTCTTGATCGACTCAAAGCCAAACTCACTAGGGGGCTTCTTGATCATATCCGAATCATAGCTTAACCCCTTTTGGGTACACTTGGGTCGTATTCGAATCAGGGTTGTTAAAAACCTCTCAAGGTCATCTGGGGGCTTCTTGTTCAAACATAGGTCGTATTCGAACGAAAGAGAACGTAGCTGTCGGTACCCTCTTGATCGGCGCAACGCCAAAGCCACTGGGGGCTATATGATCGTATTCGAATCTTAGCTTAACCCCTTTGGTCCGGTTTACTGGTCGTATTCGAATTAGAAACCCCCTACTTTTAGTTACAAAGTCAATTTATATTGTTTGAAATCTGCTATTTGTCTGACTGGTCTTTGTTGTTTCAAATTTAAAAGATCAGCGCGGTTTTTTCACCGGCTTGATTATTTGACAATAAGCCACCAAAGCATGATAGTCATCAGACATACAGAAGCATTGACTTCTCAAAAGGACTGGATCATCAACTTCATCACACGGGTCATGTAAACCGGTGGTCCAGACGTAAAAGATACAGGTATGACTGTTATTTATGAACAGTTCTTTCTGTGTTAATCAAAGGTTGTTTCAACCTTGCTTATTTTCACATCTGTTTTTGTTTCTTCTACTATGATAAACCATTGGTTATATACCGGGTGTTCTGACCCGTTCGGTGCTAAACCACCAAGCCAGTTTTTTTCTTTTTTACAGGAACAGAGCTAAAATATGATAGAGATAACCATAAATGTGATGTATATATTGACATCAGGAAGCAAAGAGACACACGGGGCATCTTATGCACGATGGCATAGGCAAAATATGTAGTTGTTTCAAGCTAAAATCTATTACAAGGCTTCAAAGAGCCCACAAGATGGTTATCACTCTTCCCTCGCCGGTTCACCTCCTTTTGCTGATTGGAAGCTGGGTTTGGACCAGTCAAAACCGTTCACGGCAATGAACTCTGCTTCATCATCAGTCAGGCCAGCCGGATCAACTTCCGGAGCAAACATATGTTGACGAACCGGTGGGATAAGATCTGTCACCTTGTAAGAGGGAGTCGCCATCTTCTTATTCTGCAAATCAAAACCCGGCTGATATTTGTCAATATTGGTCTCATCTCCAAGAACAGTAGCTTGAGGTCGAACTCCCCTCACGCAGGCAATGAGGTCATCTTGCTCAAATAGAGACCCGTCTTCCTTCACAGTCGGGTACCCCTAGCTACATCCACCGAGTCTAGATCTGGCACCCAGGCTTTGGAGCAGCTCAGGGCAGTCAAGGCTCCGGCTCTGGCACAGGATCGTTTGACCTCTTGAAACCTGGAGGGTAAGATTGACAATTTTTTCAGAACATCGCTCAGCCGATTGGGTCCTTGGTTGGTAGGAGAGATAGCAGCAAGTGCTCATTGAGCGCCAATATACAACTGCTCTACTAAGGTGTAAACCGCCTTTAGTTTGGTCACATTATCTTGGCTCAGATTTTTGCTTCGCGGACCTGCACATATTTTTAAGCAAGGGGTTAGCAGGCGGTTTATATTCTGGGTCAAAAGAAGGTATAAAGGACCAGTGCATATGGCTTACCAAAGATGGAAGAAAACATTTGAGACACCCGGTTTTTTAAACCGGTAAGCTCCGTGGTAACCTCTTCAATAGCTGCTTCAGCTTTTTCAGCGCGTTGTGTCAGCATCGTCTTTTCTTCGGCCCAGGATTTCTTTTTGGCAGTCAGGCTGGTTTTCAATTTTTCCGTCTCAGCAAAACTCAATTGAAGTTTAGAATCAGCAGACTTGATTTCTGCCTCTTGATCCACCAGCCGGGTCTTTGCATCACTTAATTGGGAGCCCAGTTCAGCTAGGGTGTTCTATAAAACATACACAGGTGTGTCAAGGCTTAAACTAAAAGTTATAAAGATTCAAGTCTCAAGTACTTTTCACTGCAATACCACTTGACACTTGGGGGCTAATGTCTGTCAAAACAATTTCTTATGACTCTTATATATTTCAAGTCCCAAGTGTCTTACAAAGTAATAGTACTTGGCAGTTGGGGGCTAATGCATGATATTTAGAAAGTCTCTCAAGATTAAACCGGATTACAATATTTATTGGGACTGGCACAAGACAGTTATGAAATTAAGAACCGGCTCATTTATGATCAAGTGAACCAGCCCTTGGGGACTACAGGTGAAGTTTGCACTATTCTGTTGGACTTTTGAAAGACTTAGAGAGAAAGTATCCATCTATATCATAAAGTTTCCAAATCATTCAGGATCATCATCTGAAGACTTGGGGGCTGGCAGAGTATAAGTAAACCGGAGAACATACCTCATATTTCAGTTGAAGTTGCTTGACCATCTCAATCTCTGACTCACGGCTGGAATGAACATGACTGAGATAGCCGGACAATACGTCATTAGCATTCAGATGACTATAGTGAGAGATATCAAAACGCACTTTCTGTCTCTCCAGGGCTTCTTGTTTAGCGGTGTGTCGAGCTAACACGGTGGGAGTCCCCGGCTCAACAAAACGGCTTCCAGTGATCAGAATGTCATGGTCAGAAGATGATGGCGGGTTAGCCGAGTTGGATGGTCCGGCAGTAGAGGGGTTAAAAACGGTGTCATCAGCTGACGGCTCAGGAGGGTCTAATTGAGCATTGGCAGCCGGGTCTTCTGGTGCTTCAGTTCGAGGGGGAGAAGTTGGCATGGTCGGTTCAGGTGCAAGGATTGACGGGTCTTCTGCCGGTTTAGTCACCTTGGCCTTCTTGGACTTGGCTTGACCACTAAGAAAGAGGTTATGAGACAATTAGTACAAAGATACAGTTTGAAAGACATAGAGGAAAGAGGAGTTTTTCCTTACCCAGGGGCAGTCCTGAAGGCCGGAAATTGAGTCTGAGATGAGTCGCCATAAGAGCGAGAAACCTCCTGCAAAGGTAAAATAAAGTTAGTAATGCAAGATAATAGACTCATTAATAAAAGCAGAAGATCAAGATAAAAGAGACCTCATTCTGATGTTTTTGAGGAGTTTGTTGTACAATGGAAGGCGGTTCATCGTCGTTCCGGGCCTGACGGCGGCTCTCATGTTGCTTCTTTTTCAAAACAAAATGAGGGTCCAAATAAGCTAAAGGGTGCGAAAACCTTACTTTCCGGGTTACCAGTCGAAGTTTCTGTCTTGGCAAATGGGCTGAGTCGGAGGAAATAGTTACCTCTTCTTCTACGGCCTGACTGGCCCCCGTGTCGTCCTGGAAATAGTCAGTGTCAATAAGGTTATTAGAAAACTGGCCAAGGGAGTCAAGGGCTACCTCTGACTCAGAAGTATCATCAAGCTTTAACAGGTCCTCAACGGTGCTCTTCTTCTTCTTAGACCTCCGGGTCGTCTTCTTGGCGGTCATGGCGGCGGCTCTAGCCTTCTTGGCGGCTTCGTGGTCATACTTGGCTTTCCAGAAGTCAGATTTGGCCTGTAAACAAGTAAACAAGATGAAAAGTCATGCAGGTGTTTAAAACGGCTGAGAAAAATACAAAGAGAAAGAGGTCAGGGGTTCTTTACCTCTGGCGCCGGGTTAAGTTTGCAGAAGGGGTTTAACTCGACTTTACTGCAATCTTCATATTTGCCGTTCACCAGAATGGTCGACATTGAAACAATATCTTTTTCAGTTAGTTGAACAGAGCTATGACGAAGAGAGTCATCTGGGCCTCCACCATATTCATACATCAATTTGGATCGGTGGCTTAGAGGGATGACCCGCCACGAGACCCAGCAACGAGTCAAATTAACTCCGGTTAAGCCGTTCCCCAGTAAGGCATTAATCCTTTTAATTGATGGAATAAGCTTCTTACGTTCGGCGGCAGTAAGCTTGTCAGGGAGCGAAAACTTGGAATCTAGAAGATCCGCGCGATAACCCGGCAGTGGTTTCTCATTGGCTGGTGAAGTGTCTTGATAGTAGAACCAGGTCTGATTCCAGTCTTTGGGATGACTCGGCAAGACTATTAGGGGGAAGACGGCGCCCTGTCGGCACTGAATTGAGATGCCTCCAAGTTCCAGGCTAGGGCCATTGGTACACTCATTCTGGTGGTTCAGATAAAAATACTCTCTAAAGAGTTCCACAGTCGGTTCTTCTTGAAGGTACACCTCACAAAGAACTTGGAAATTGTAGATATTGGATATGGAATTGGGCCCGAGATCTTGAGCATGGAGCTTGAAAAAATGGAGAACATCTCTGAAGAACTTTGAGCCGGGTGGTGAAAAGCCCCGATTCATGTGGTCAGAAAAGACAATGACTTCACCATCTTTGGGATTGGGCCGTTCCTCGTCCGGGTCAGGTGCACGGTAAGACATAACATTCTTCCCTGGCAAAAATCCTATGGTGAAGAATTCCTTCAAGTTATCCTCAGTTATTGTGGAGGGGACCCAGTTGCAGACGGTCGGTGCTTTTGACGGCATGATGATCAAAACACGAACTGAAAAGAAAGTAACATGCCGGTTCAATTCAATGGTGATGGTGAAGTTAAATGATGATGCTACAAATAAGTAATGGCGACTTACGTAAGGGCTAATGTCATATAAAGGAAAAAGTAAGCCGGCACCATAAGCCGCCATGACTACAAATATTTGAGAAATACCAGCAACAGAATTGGCTAAGTGTTGAGACAAACAAGTTTCATAATTTCCTGATATTATTTTGGATCAAACGGCCGTTCGAAATGGAAAATATTCTAGACCTAAAAATCCAGCATAGATGAGTTCGTGAGTTCTAATGAGGCTTTTTGTGCCAAGAGAAGGAATCTACTGGTATCAAGGATGGGCACAAAACAGCTACCGCACGAGTACATGTTCTTTTTGGATCAAGAAGAAGCTGCAGTGGAGGAAATATGAAGAAACTAAGATGAACTATGAAGAACATGCAGAAAACCTAGACACCCTAATGCGGATCTGAGGAACAGGAGGGCAAACACTTACAACCACGAATCTTCCGCGGAGAGTCGCCGCCGTTCTCTTGACTAATTCCGGTTGATGCAGCGGTCAAGGTCGACGGGGACGAGGTGCTCTACGACGGCGGCGGAGCTCGAGTAGCGGTGGAGTTGCGAGAGGAAGAAGAGGAAGAGACAGAAGAATGAGAAGGACCGGGGTGTGCCTATTTATAAGGGGATAAGCAAATAGGCGGGCGTGAAAATCAAGGAAGACCCAAATAATGACTATCCAACTAAACGAACGCCTCGATTCTCGGAAGACATTAAAAGCTAAAGATCCATTGAGGGTGACGTCATAACAATTTTTTGTGTTTTCAGAAGATGACGTCACAACGGGTGATAGAATTTTTACAGAAATAGGAAGATGGATTTCATTTAAGTATTGAAGATTGACAAGGAACAAAGTTCAAAGTCAACCTGGGGCCTAATGTTGGGAATATAGCTACCAGGTAAGACCCGCCCAGGAGGGGCTGGGTCAGGCCCAATGGCGGGTTAGAAAGGAAGCCCAGTAACATTCAAGGCGATGGTTTATTAAGACTTATAGAAGGCCTAAGCCCAGAGGCGGCTTAAGGCCCAATATTGTAAACCGCCGTATGTAAGAAAAGACTTGTAAAGAAAGGCATATAAAAGAAGTCACCGAGCCGGACACGTTTTATGAGCCGGCCGGGACTCGGTAGGCCGCCAGGCGTCAACCCATGTATATAAGGGGACGACCCGGCGGAGGCTTAGGGCAAGAAACAAGAGATCGATAACCAAGCCGGCGGATTAGCCTCTTGGTGATCGAAACCCCAGCAATTCCAACACAACTAGATGTAGGCTTTTACCTTCATCGTCAGGGGCCGAAGTAGTATAAACCTCTCGTGTACTTTGTCCCGTTTAACCCCTTTAAGCTTCCTAGTTTCGATGGCCCTACGACTAAGTCCTTTTGCTAGGACATCTGTCGTGACAATTCCATGACACATAGGATAAAACTTCTGATGAAATTCCAATTTCAATCGCTTGTAGTCCCATGATCCCATATCATCACATAGCCTATACCATGTCAATGCCTCTCCCTTCAAAGATAAAGGGAAGACCTTCTTCTTGATAACATCATTGGGCATACCTGCAAGCTTAAATAATCCACAAACTTCATCCACATAGATTAAGTGTAAATCGGGATGCAATGTTCCATCTCCTGCAAAAAGATTAGCTAGTAGTTTCTCTATCATACCCGAAGGAATTTCAAAGTAAAAATTGTCAGTAGGTTCAGTAGGTTGAGGAGCAACTATTTGCTCTACTGGTCGGGGTGAAGATACTCCAAACAAGCCCCTCAAACGATTATGTTCCATAGTAATAAGTGACAGTAAATTTCAGCACACTATATAAAATTTTCCTTACCAAATTCCACCTACGAAAGGCGCTTCACTCCACGGCAACGGCGCCAGAAAATAGTCTTGATGACCCACAAGTGTAGGGGATCTACCGTAGCCTTTTCGATAAGTAAGAGTGTCGAACCCAACGAGGAGTAGAAGGAAATGATAAGCAATTTTCAGTAAGGTATTCTCTACAAGCACTGAAATTATCGGTAACAGATAGTTTTGTGATAAGGTAATTTGTAATGAGTAGCAAGTAATAAAAGTAAATAAGGTGCAGCAAGGTGGCTCAATCCTTTTTGTAGCAAAGGACGAGCCTGGACAAACTCTTATATGCAGGAAAGCACTCCCGAGGACACATGGGAATTATCGTCAAGCTAGTTTTCATCACGTTCATATGATTCACTTTCGGTACTTTGATAATTTGATATGTGGGAGGACCGATGCTTGGGTACTATCCTTACTTGGACAAGAATCCCACTTATGATTAACCCCCATTGCAAGCATCCGCAACTACAACAGAATTATTAAGGTAAACCTAACCATAGCATGAAACATATGGATCCAAACCAGCCCTTTACGAAGCAACGCATAAACTAGGGTTTAAGCTTCTGTCACTCTAGCAACCCATCATCTACTTATTACTTCCCAATGCCTCCCTATAGGCCCAAACAATGGTGAAGTGTCATGTAGTCGACGTTCACATGATACCACTAGAGGGATGACAACATACATCTCATCAAAATATCGAACGAATACCAAATTCACATGACTACTTATAGCAAGACTTCTTCCATGTCCTCAGGAACAAACGTAACTACTCACAAAGCATATTCATGTTCATAATCAGAGGGGTATTAATATGCATAATGGATCTGGACATATGATCTTCCACCGAGTAAACTAACTAGCATCAACTACAAGGAGTAATCAACACTACTAGCAACCCACAGGTACCAATCTGTGGTTTGGATACAAAGATTGGATACAAGAGATGAACTAGGGTTTGAGATGAGATGGTGCTGGTGAAGATGTTGATGGGGATTGACCCCCTATCGATGAGAGGATTGTTGGTGATGACGATGGTGATGATTTCCCCCTCCCGGAGGGAAGTTTCCCCGGCAGAACAGCTCTGCCGGAGCCCTAGATTGGTTCCACCAAGGTTCCGCTTCGTGGCGGCGGAGTTTCTTCCCGAAAGCTTGCTTATGGTTTTTTCCTGGATGAAAGAGTCCATATAGCCAAATATGGGCATCGGAGTGCCACCAGGGGGCCCACGAGCTAGGGGCGCGCCCCCACCCTCATGGACGGTGGGTGGCCCCCTCTGGTACTTCTTTCGCCCAATATTTTTTATATATTCTGAAACGTGCTCCTGTGAAGTTTCAAGACTTTTGGAGATGTGCATAATAAGTCCCTAATATTTGTTCCTTTTCCAGCCCAGAATTCCAGCTGCCCGCATTCCCCTCTTCATGTAAACCTTGTAAAATAAGAGAGAATAGGCATAGTATTGTGACATGATGTGTAATAACAACCCATAATGCAATAAATATCGATATAAAAGCATGATGCAAAATGGACGTATCACGCCCCCTCCCCTAGTCCAATTCAGACTCCTCCCTTGGGGGGCGCCACCCTTGTGGGCTGGCTTGCCTCCGTCCTATGGCCCGTGTGGCCCCATATCTTCCCCGGGGGGGGGGGGGGGGGGTTCCGGTAACCCCCCGGTACTCCGATATGTACCTGATACATTCCGAAACACTTCCGGTGTCCGAATACTATCGTCCAATATATAAATCTTTACCTCTCGACCATTTCGAGACTCCTCGTCATGTCCGTGATCTCATCCGGGACTTCGAACAAACTTCGGTCACCAAAACACATAACTCATAATACAAATCATCATCGAACGTTAAGTGTGTGGACCCTACGGGTTCGAGAACTATGTAGACATGACCGAGACACCTCTCCGGTTAATAACCAATAGCGAAACCTGGATGCTCATATTGGTTCCTACATATTCTTCGAAGATCTTTATCGGTCAAACCGTAATGATAACATACGTCATTCCCTTTTTCATCGGTATGTTACTTCATACCTAGTTCAATCTCGTTACTGGCAAGTCTCTTTACTCGTTCCATAATGCATCACCCCGTAACTAAATCATTAGTCACATTGCTTGCAAGGCTTATCATGACGTGTGATACGTCCATTTTGCATCATGTTTTCTTACTATTATTTATGATGTTTTTAACCATAATAAAGCTTTTTGGAGTAATTCTAATGTATTTTCTCTCATAATATGCAAGGTATACACCAAGAGGGAGAATTCCGGCAGCTGGAAATCTGGACCTGAAAAAGCTACGTCAAGTTACCTATTCTACACAACTCCAAATGAGCTGAAACTTCACGAGGATTTTTTATGGAATATAAGAGGAATATTGGAGCCAATAAGTACCAGAGGGGGCCCACTAGGTGGGTACAACCCACCTAGGCATGCCAGGGAGCCCAGACGTGCCCTAGTGGGTTGTGCTCTCCTCGGCCCACCACTGGTGCCCATCTTCTGGTATATAAGTCATTTTGACCTAGAAAAAAAATAAGGAGAGGACTTTTGGGACGGAGCGCCGCCGCCTCGAGGCAGAACTTGGGCAGGAGCACTTTTGCCCTCAGGCAGAGCGATTCCACCGGGGGAACTTCCCTCCCGGAGGGGGAAATCATCGTCATCATCATCACCAACAACTCTCCCATCTTGGGGAGGGCAATATCTATCAACATCTTCAACAACACCATCTCATCTCAAACCCTAGTTCATCTCTTGTGTTCAATCTTGTTACCGGAACTATAGATTGGTGCTTGTGGGTGACTAGTAGTGTTGATTACATCTTGTAGTTGATTACTATATGGTTTATTTGGTGGAAGATTATATGTTCAGATCCAATATGATATTTAATGCCCCTCTGATCTTGAGCATGTTTATCATTTGTGAGTAGTTA
The DNA here is from genome assembly GCF_003073215.2 of Triticum urartu. NCBI lineage: Eukaryota > Viridiplantae > Streptophyta > Magnoliopsida > Poales > Poaceae > Triticum > Triticum urartu. The sequence goes on from NC_053023.1 coordinate 519,832,438, forward strand.
CTTTTGTTCTTGAGGTCACGAGAGAAATCATGTTGCAAGTAATCATGCGAACTTGATATGTGTTTGATATTCTAATAGTATGTATGTTGTGATTCCCTTAGTGGTGTCATGTGAACGTTGACTACATGACACTTCACCATATTTGAGCCTAAGGGAATGCCTTGTGGAGTAGCAATTAGATGATGGGTTGCGAGAGTGACAGAAGCTTAAACCCTAGTTTATGCACTATTCTGTAAGGGACCGATTGGATCCAAAGGTTTAATGCTATGGTTAGAATTTATTTTTAATAATTTTCTCGTAGTTGCGGATGCTTGCGGGAGGGTTAATCATAAGTAGGAGGTTTGTTCAAGTAAGAATAGCACCTAAGCACCGGTCCACCCACATATTAAAATTTCAAAGTAGCGAACACGAATTAAGCCAACATGATGAAAGTGGCTAGATGAAATTCCCGTGTACTTTCAAGAACGCTTTGCTTATCATAAGAGACCGTTTTGGCCTGTCCTTTGCCTCAAAAGGATTGGGATACCTTGCTGCACATTTTTTACTACTATCACTACTTGCTCGTTACAAATTATCTTGCTATCAAACTACTCCGTTACTTACAATTTCAGCACTTGTAGACATTACCTTGCTGAAAACCACTTGTCATTTCCTTCTTCTCCTCGTTGGGTTCGACACTCTTACTTATTGAAAAGAGCTACAATTGATCCCCTATACTTTTGGGTCATCAAGGCAATTTTCTGGCACCGTTGCCGGGGAGTGAAGCACCTTTGGTAAGTGTAATTTGGTAAGGAAACATGTATATAGTGTGCTGAAATTTATTGTGACTTGTTACTATGGAAAACAATCCTTTGAGGGTTTGTTCGAGGTATCTTCACCTTGTCCGAAACCACAATTAGTTACCCCTCAACCAACTGCACCTACTGAAAATGTTGAATATGAAATTCCTTCAGGTATGATAGAACAACTGCTAGCTAATCCTTATGCAGGAGATGCAACCGAACATCCTGATATGCACTTGATATATGTAGAACAAATTTGTGGATTGTTCAAGCTTGCAGGTTTACCCGGAGATAAAGTTATGAAAAAGGTTTTCCCTTTATATTTGAAGGGAAAAGCATTGCCATGGTATAGGCTATGTGATGATATTGGATCATGGAATTGGAATCATTTGAAATTGGAGTTCCATCAAAAAAATTATCCTGTGCATCTAGTTCACCGTGATCGGAATTATATATATATATATATATATATATTGGCCTTGTGAAGGAGAAAGTATCACTCTAGCTTGGGGAAGGCTTAAGTCAATGTTATATTCATGCCCAATCTTGAGCTCTCAAGAGAAATTATTATACATAATTTTTATGCTCGGCTTTCTCGTAATGATCAAACCATGCTTGTTAATTCTTGTGCTAGTTCTTTTATTAAGAAGACTATTGAATTCCGGAGGATCTTTTAGAAAGAATTAAACGCAACTCTGAAGATTGGGAACTCGACAAAGGTAAAGAGTCGGGTATTAAACTTCAGTATGATTGTGTTAAATCTTTTATGGATACGGATGCTTTTAAAAAGTTTAGCACTAAATATGGACTTGACTCTGAGATAGTAGCCTCCTTTTGTGAATCATTTGCTACTCATGTTGAAATCCCTAAAGAGAAGTGATTTAAATTTCACCCATCTATTAAAGAAGAAACTGAAGAACCAGTACCGGTTATAGAAGAAACTATACTTTATAATGTTGATCCAGTTGTTCCTTCTGCTTATATTGAGAAACCACCTTTCCCTGTTTGGATAAAGGAACGTGCTAAAGTTTCAACTATGGTTAACAAAAGCTATATTAGAACACCTAAGCCTGATGAACAAATTAAAGTAGAACCTAGTATTGCTATGATTAAAGATCTCTTGGAAGAAGATATGGATGGGCATGTTATTTACTTCTGTGAAGAAGCTGCTAGAATTGCCAAACCTGATAAAAAGGACAAACATAGACCTGTTGCTGGCATGTCTGTCATCTCAGTTAAAATTGGAGATCAATGTTATCATGGTTTATGTGACATAGGTGCTAGTGTGAGTGCTATTCCTTACACATTATATCAAGAAATTATGAATGACATAGCACCCGCAGAAATAGAAGACATAGATGTTACTATTAAACTTGCTAATAGAGACACTGTATCACTGATTGGGATTGTTAGAGATGTTGAAGTCTTGTGTGGGAAAATAAAATACCCTACTGATTTTCTTGTTCTTGGTTCCCCACAAGATGACTTTTGTCCCATTATCTTTGGTAGACCTTTCTTGAACACCGTTAATGCTAAGATAGATTGTGAGAAACAAACTCTCGGTGTTAGTTTCTGTGATGAGTCTCATGAGTTTAACTTTTCTAAGTTTGGTAGAAAGCTTCATGAAAAAGAATTGCCTAGTAAGGATGAATCAATTGGTCTTGCTTCTATTGTTGTACCACCTACTGATCCTTTAGAACAATATTTGCTAGACCATGAAAATGATTTACATATGCATGAAAGAAATGAAATAGATAAAAATTTCTTTGAACAACGTCATGTGTCAAAGGATCGATATGGTTGACTAGAGGGGGGGTGAATAGGCAACTAACAATTTTTAGCTTTTCTTTAACAAGTTAAACTTTGCATCCAAATAGGTTGTCTAGAAATGCAACTAGGTGAGCAACCTATATGATGCAACGAGGATAGGTACACAAGCAAGCAAGAGATATGAAACAAGTAAGCTTGCTTAAATAAAGGCACGAGATAACCAAGAGTGGAGACGGTGGAGACGAGGATGTGTTGCCGAAGTTCCTTCCCTTTGAGAGGAAGTACATCTCCGTTGGAGCGGTGTGGAGGCACAATGCTCCCCAAGAAGCCACTAGGGCCACCGTATTCTCCTCACGCCCTCACACAATGCGAGATGCCGTGATTCCACTATTGGTGCCCTTGAAGGCGGCTACCGAACCTTTACAAACAAGGTTGGGGCTCTCTCCACAACTTAATTGGAGGCTCCCAACAAAATCACGAAGCTTCACCACAATGGAATATGGCTCCAAGGTGACCTCAACCGTCTAGGGTGCTCAAACACCCAAGAGTAACAAAATCCACACAAGAAAGTATGGGGGAACCAAATATCCTTTGGTGGAAGTGTAGATCTAGGTCTCCTCCTTCAATCCCTAGCAAATCAACAAGTTTGAGTGGCTAGAGAGAGAGATCGGGCAAGAGAGCTTGAAGGGCATCAATGGTGGAGTGAGAGAGGTCAAAGGTGGGAGTGGTAGGTGGGAGAAGCCCCCTTAAGTAGTCTCCCCACAAATCCAACCGTTACTGCGTTTTTGCACTGCAGCGGTACAACCGGTCCTCGTCCCGGTACAACCGGGACTCACGGTGTAACAGCAGAACCCTACCAAGCGGTACAACCGGACAGGTGGGCGGTAGTACCGGCTAAGAAAGATAACCGGACTAACCGCCTGGCTACCGCACAACCACCGCATCAAAACAGGAGCTTGACCGGTACTTGGGCGGTGCCTGGCCGGAACAACCGCATGGCCTTGAGCTCTTGGGCGGCTAAGTTCTGAGCGGAAGAACCGCTCGGACCACCGGTGGTACCGGTCATCGTGGAACGACCGGACCAACCGGGCCACTACCGCCCAAGAACAGCATCAAACCAGAGGCGAGAGCGGTACTTGAGTGGTACATGGACGGAACCACCGCCCTAGCTGTTGCAGAGCATGGTGGCGGTACCACCACCCGGAGGCAGCGGTACAACCACTTGAGCAAAAGCTGGTGAGTGACAAGACCCAGCAGTACAACCGCTCCAGACAGCGGTACAACCGCTGGGCAGAAACAGAGAGCAGGAAAGAGGGGAAGAGGCAAGGAAAACTCTCTCTCTCACACACACCTGAGGAAGGCAAAGAGAGGGTGAGAAAAGTGTATGTGAACTGATTCCCCCAGAGCTTCCTAATGAGGATTCCCTCTTGATAGTACGGGTACTCTACGACCAAAGAAAATAAAAACGTAGAGGACACGTCTTCGATCTTTTCCTTCGAGAGGTAGTAGCAATCCGATGTAAGCCTAAGCATCGAGAACCTGAAACATATAGCACACGTTTAGACCACAAAGGGTTGTCATCATCATCCAAAACATAAAGTAGGGAAATGCCCTTTCAATGTGCTTAAACACAACTTGCCTATTAAAACTCTAGGAGGTCCTCCTCCACCTAAAGGTGATCCTGTGTTTGAATTAAAACAATTGCCAGACACTTTGAAATATGCTTATCTTGATGAAAAGAAGATATATCATGTTATTATTAGTGCTAACCTTTCAGAACATGAAGAAGAAAGATTATTGGAAGTTCTAAGGAAGCATCGAGCTGCTATTGGATATACTCTTGATGATTTAAAGGGCATTAGTCCCACTCTATGTCAGCACAAAATTAATATGGAACCTGATGCTAAACTCATTGTTGATCACCAACGTCGGTTAAATCCGAAGATGAAAGAAGTGGTAAGAACGGAGATATTAAAACTTCTGGAAGCAGGTATAATCTATCCTATAGCTGATAGTAGATGGGTAAGTCATGTTCATTGTGTTCCTAAGAAAGGAGGTATAACTGTTGTTCCTAATGATAAGAATGAACTTATTCCACAAAGAATTGTTAGAGGCTATAGAATGGTAATAGATTTTACAAAATTAAACAAAGCAACTAGAAAAGATCATTACCCTTTGCCTCTTATTGATCAAATGCTTGAAAGATTATCTAAGCACACACACTTTTGCTTCCTTGATGGATATTCTGGCTTTTCACAAATACCTGTTTCTCAACCTGTTTAAGAAAAGACCACTTTTACTTGTCCTTTTGGAACCTATGCTTATAGACATATGCCTTTTGGTTTATGTAATGCACCTACTACGTTTCAAAGGTGTATGACTGCTATATTCTCTGACTTTTGTGAAAAGATTGTTGAGGTTTTCATAGATGACTTTTCTGTTTATGGGAAGTCCTTTGATGATTGTTTAAGCAATCTTGATCGAGTTTTACAGAGATGTGAACAAACAAATCTTATCTTGAGTTGGGAGAAGTGCCACTTTATGGTTAATGAAGGCATTGTCTTGGGTCATAAAATTTCTGAAAGAGGTATTGAAGTGGACAAAGAAAAGGTTGATGCAATTGAGAAAATGCCATATCCCAAAGATATAAAAGGTATTCGTAGTTTACTAGGTCATGCTGGTTTCTATAGGAGATTTATCAAAGACTTTTCTAAAATTTATAGGCCTCTCACTAGTGTCTTGCAAAAGGATATTCCCTTTCTTTTTGATGATGATTGCTTAGAAGCCTTTGAAACACTCAAGAAAGCCTTAATTTCTGCACCTATTGTTCAACCACCTGATTGTAACTTGCCTTTTGAAATTATGTGTGATGCTAGTGATTATGCTGTTGGTGCTGTTCTAGGACAAAGAGTTGATAAGAAACTTAATGTAATTCATTATGCTAGTAAAACTCTAGACAGTGCTCAACGAAATTATGCTACTACTGAAAAGGAATTCTTAGCAGTTGTGTTTGCTTGTGATAAATTTAGACCTTATATTGTTGATTCCAAAGTAATTGTTCACACAGACCATGCTGCTATAAAATATCTTATGGAAAAGAAAGATGCTAAACCTAGACTTATTCGATGGGTTCTCTTGTTACAAGAATTTAATTTACATATCATTGATAGAAAAGGAGTTGAGAACCCAGTAGCTAATAATTTATCTAGGCTTGAAAATGTGCTTGATGACCCACTACCTATTGATGATAGTTTTCCGGATGAGCAGTTAGCTGCAATAAATGTTGCTCACAGTACTCCTTGGTATGATGACTGTGCTAATTACATTGTTGCTAAATATTTACCACCTAGATTTACATACCAACAAAAGAAAAAAAATCTTTTATGATTTAAGACATTACTTTTGGGATGACCCACATCTTTATAAAGGAGTAGATGGTATTATTAGACGTTGTGTACCCGAGCATGAACAGGGACAAATCCTACGGAAATGTCACTCCGAAGCTTGTGGAGGGCATCATGCTGGAGATAGAACTACTCATAAGGTATTGCAGTATGGATATTATTGGACTACTCTCTTCAAGGATGCTCGTAAGTTCATCTTATCTTGTGATGAATGTCAAAGAATAGGTAATATCGGTAAGCGTCAAGAAATGCCTATGAATTATTCACTTGCTGTTGAACCATTTGATGTTTGGGGATTTGATTATATGTGACCTTTTCCTTCCTCTAATGGGTATATGATACGTCTCCAACGTATCTATAATTTTTGATTGCTCCATGCTATATTATCTACTGTTTTGGACTATATTGGGCTTTATTTTCCACTTTTATATTATTTTTGGGAATAAACTATTAACCGGAGGCCCAGCCCAGAATTGCTGTTTTTTTGCCTATTTTAGTGTTTCGAAGAAACAGAATATCAAACGGAGTCCAAACGGAATAAAATCTTTAGGAACGTGATTTTCTCACCGAACGTCATCCAGGAGACTTGGACCCTACTCCAGGGAATCAAAGAGGAGGTCACGAGGGTGGGGGGCGCCCCCCCTAGGGCGCACACCCCTACCTCGTGGGCCCCTCGGTGGTCCACCGACATACTCCTTCCTCCTATATATACCTACATACCCCCAAACGATCAGAACAGGAGCCAAAAACCTAATTCCACCGCCGCAACTTTCTGTATCCACGAGATCCCATCTTGGGGCCTGTTCCGGAGCTCTGCCGGAAGAGGGCCGTCATCACGGAGGGCTTCTACATCATCCTAGCCCCTCCGATGAAGTGTGAGTAGTTTACCTCAGACCTTCGGGTCCATAGTTAGTAGCTAGATGGCTTCTTCTCTCTCTTTGAATCTCAATACAAAGTTCTCCCCCTCTCTTGTGGAGATCTATTCGATGTAATCTTATTTTTGCGGTGTGTTTGTTGAGATCGATGAATTGTGGGTTTATAATCAAGTCTATCTACGAATAATATTTGAATCTTCTCTGAATTCATTTATGTATGATTGGTTATCTTTGCAAGTCTCTTCGAATTATCCGTTTGGTTTGGCCAACTAGATTGGTAGTTCTTGCCATGGGAGAAGTGCTTAGCTTTGGGTTCGATCTTGCGGTGTCCTTACCCAGTGACAGAAGGGGCAGCAAGGCACGTATTGTATCATTGCCATCGAGGATAAAAAGATGGGGTTTATTTCATATTGCATGAATTTATCTCTCTACACCATGTCATCTTGCTTAAGGCGTTACTCTGTTTTTAACTTAGTACTTTGGATGCATGCTGGATAGCGGTCGATGAGTGGAGTAATAGTAGTAGATGCAGAATCGTTTCAATCTACTTGTCACGGACGTGATGCCTATATACATGATCATGCCTAGATATTCTCATAACTATGCTCAATTCTGTCAATTGCTCAACAGTAATTTGTTCACCTACCGTAGAATACTTATGCTCTTGAGAGAAGCCACTAGTGAAACCTATGGCCCCCGGGTCTATTCTCATCATATCAATCTCCATCACTTTAATCTTGTTTTGCTATTTTACTTTGCTTTTACTTTTTACTTTGCATCTTTATACCAAAAATACCAAAAATATTATATCTATCAGATCTCACTCTCGTAAGTGACCGTGAAGGGATTGACAACCCCTAATCGCGTTGGTTGCGAGTAGCTATCGTTTTGTGCAGGTACGAGGGACTTGAGCGTGGCCTCCTACTGGATTGATACCTTGGTTCTCAAAAACTGAGGGAAATACTTACGCTACTCTGATGCATCATCCCTTCCTCTTCAGGGAAAATCAACGCAAGCTCAAGACGTAGCAAGAAGGATTTCTGGCGCCGTTGTCGGGGAGTCTACGCAAAAAGTCAACATACCAAGTACCCATAACAATCCCTATCTCTCGCATTACATTATTTGCCATTTGCCTCTCGTTTTCCTCTCCTCCAATTCACCTTTGCCGTTTTATTCGCCCCCTCTCTCTCTCTATCCTCCCTCTCTATTTGCCTCTTTTGCCCGCTTGCTTTTTGTTTGCTCGTGTGTTAGATTGCTTGTTTGTCGCGATGGCTCAAGATACTACCAAGTTGTGTGACTTCACCAATACCAACAATAATGATTTCCTTATCACTCCGATTGCTCCTCTTACCGATGCTGAATCTTGTGAAATTAATACTGCTTTGATGAATCTTGTTATGAAAGATCAATTCGCCGGCCTTCCTAGTGAAGATGTCGCTACTCATCTGAATAGCTTCATTGATTTATGTGATATGCAAAAGAAAAAAGATGTCAATAATGATGTCGTTAAATTGAAGCTATTTCCTTTTTCGCTTAGAGATCGTGCTAAAGCTTGGTTTTCGTCTTTGCCTAAAAATAGTATTGATTCATGGAACAAGTGCAAAGATGCTTTTATCTCTAAGTATTTCCCTCCCGCTAAGATCATCTCTCTTAGAAACGATATTATGAATTTTAAGCAACTTGATCATGAACATGTTGCACAAGCTTGGGAGAGGATGAAATTAATGATACGTAATTGCCCTACACATGGTTTGAATTTGTGGATGATTATACAAAAAATTTATGCCGGATTGAATTTTTCTTCTAGAAATCTTTTAGATTCGGCCGCGGGAGGCACTTTTATGGAAATCACTTTAGGAGAAGCTACTAAACTCCTAGATAATATTATGGTTAATTATTCTCAATGGCACACTGAAAGATCTACTAATAAGAAAGTGCATGCGATAGAAGAAATTAATGTTTTGAGTGGAAAGATGGATGAACTTGATCATGAACATGTTGCACAAGCTTGGGAGAGAATGAAATTAATGATACGTAATTGCCCTACTCATGGTTTGAATTTGTGGATGATTATACAAAATTTTTATGCCGGATTGAATTTTGCTTCTAGAAATCTTTTAGATTCGGCCGCGGGAGGCACTTTTATGTAAATCACTTTAGGAGATTCTACTAAAATCCTAGATAATATTATGGTTAATTATTCTCAATGGCATACTGAAAGATCTTCTAATAAAAAAGTGCATGCGATAGAAGAAATCAATGTGTTGAGTGGAAAGATGGATGAACTTATGAAATTATTTGCTACTAAGAGTGTTTCTTGTGATCCTAATGATATGCCTTTGTCCACTTTGATTGAGAATAATAATGAATCTATGTATGTGAATTTTGTTGGTAGGAATAATTTTGGTAACAATGCTTATAGAGGGAATTTTAATCCTAGGCCATATCCTAGTAATCCTTCTAATAATTATGGAAATTCCTACAACAACTCTTATGGAAATTATAATAAGATGCCCTCTGAATTTGAGAATAGTGTTAAAGAGTTTATGAATTCGCAAAAGAATTTTAATGCTTTGCTTGAAGAGAAATTGCTTAAAGTTGATGATTTGGCTAGAAACGTTGATAGAATTTATCTTGAGATTGATTCTTTAAAGCTTAGATCTATTCCTCCTAAGCATGATATCAATGAGTCTCTCAAAGCCATGAGAATTTCCATTGATGAGTGCAAGGAAAGAACCGCTAGGATGCGTGCTTCCAAAGATGCCTTTATTAAAGCATGTTCCTCCAATTCCTATGAAAATCAAGATGAAGATCTAAAAGTTATTGATGTGTCCCCTATTAAATCTTTGTTTTGCAATATGAATCCTGATGAAACTGAATATGATCTTCCTGTACCTAGAAGGCGTTCTAAAAATTCAGAGTATTTAGATCTTAATGATGAAATTGATGAAAGTGGGATTGAAAGAAATAAAAATCTAGATGTTGCTAAACCCACTATATTGGATTTAAAGGAATTTAATTATGAAAGTTGCTCTTTAATTGATTGTATTTCCTTGTTGCAATCTGTGCTAAATTTTCCACATGCTTATAGTCAAAATAAAGCCTTCACCAAACATATTGTTGATGCCTTGATGCAATCTTAAGAAGAAAAACTTGAGTTGAAAGTTTCTATCCCTAGAAAACTCTATGATGAGTGGGAACCAACTATTAAAATTAAAATTAAAGATCATGAGTTTTATGCTTTGTGTGATTTGGGTGCTAGTGTCTCTACTATTCCCAAGACTTTGTGTGATTTATTAGATTTCCGTGATTTTGATGATTGCTCTCTAAACTTGCACCTTGCGGATTCCACTATTAAGAAACCTATGGGAAGAATTAATGATGTTCTTATTGTTGAAAATAGGAATTATGTGCCCGTAGATTTCATTGTTCTTGATATAGATTGCAATCCTTCTTGCCCTATTATTCTTGGTAGACCTTTCCTTAGAACGGTTGGTGCGATTATTGATATGAAGGAAGGGAATGTTAGATTTAAATTTCCATTAAAAAAGGGCATGGAACACTTTCCAAGAAAGAAAATAAAATTACCATATGAAACTATCATGAGAGCCACTTATGGATTGCCTACCAAAGATGGCAATACCTAGATCTATCCTCGCTTTTATGCCTAGCTAGGGGCGTTAAACGATAGCGCTTGTTGGGAGGCAACCCAATTTTATTTTTATTCCTTGCTTTTTGCTCCTGATTAGTAATAAATAAATTATCTACCCTCTGTTTTGGTTATGTTTTTTTTGTGTTTAATTAGTGTTTGTGCCAAGTAGAACCGTTGGGAAGACTTGGGGAAAGTCTTGTTGAACTTGCTGTAAAAAACAGAAACTTTAGCGCTCACGAGAACTGCTGTCATTTTTATTTGATGAGTGATATTGTGACGCCCCCGATTTGACCGTACACTAATCATGCATGCAAATGTGTACGATCAAGATCAAGGACTCACGGGTAGATATCACAACACAACTCTACAAATAAAATAAGTCATACAAGCATCATATTACAAGCCAGGGGCCTCGAGGGCTCGAATACAAGAGCTCGATCATAGACGAGTCAGCGAAAGCAACAATATCTGAGTACAGACATAAGTTAAACAAGTTTGCCTTAAGAAGGCTAGCACAAACTGGGATACAGATCGAAAGAGGCGCATGCCTCCTGCTTGGGATCCTCCTAAACTACTCCTAGTCGTCGTCAGCGGGCAGCACATAGTAGTAGGCACCTCCGGTGTAGTAGGAGTCGTCGTCAAAGGTGGCGTCTGGCTCCTGGGCTTCAACATCTGGTTGCGACAACCAGGTAGAAGGGATAGGGGAAAAGAGGGAGAAAGCAACCGTGAGTACTCATCCAAAGTACTCGCAAGCAAGGAGCTACACTACATATGCATGGGTATATGTGTAAAGGGCCATATCAGTGGACTGAACTGCAGAATGCCAGAATAAGAGGGGGATAACTAATCCTGTCGAAGTCTATGCTTCTGGCAGCCTCCGTCTTGCAGCATGTAGAAGAGAGTAGACTGAAGACCTCCAAGTAGCATCGTATAGCATAATCCTAACCGATGATCCTCCCCTCGTCGCCCTGTGAGAGAGCAATCACCGGTTGTATCTGGCACTTGGAAGGGTGTGTTTTATTAAGTATCCGGTTCTAGTTGTCATAAGGTCAAGGTACAACTCCAAGTCGTCCTGTTACCAAAGATCACGACTATTCGAATAGATTAACTTCCCTGCAGGGGTGCACCACATAACCCAACACGCTCGATCCCATTTGGCCGGACACACTTTCCTGGGTCATGCCTGGCCTCGGAAGATCAACACGTCGCAGCCCTACCTAGGCACAACAGAGAGGTCAGCACGCCGGTCTAAATCCTATGGCGCAGGGGTCTGGGCCCATCGCCCTTTGCACACCTGCACGTTGCGAACGTGGCCGGAAGCAGACCTAGCCTAGTAGGCGTTCCAGTCCAATCCGGCGCGCGCCACTCAGTCGCTGACGTCACGAAGGCTTCGGCTGATACCACGACGTCGAGTGCCCATAACTGTCCCCGCGTAGATGGTTAGTGCGTATAAGCCAGTGGCCAGACTCAGATCAAATACCAAGATCTCGTTAAACGTGTTAAGTATCCGCGAACGCCGACCAGGGCCAGGCCCACCTCTCTCCTAGGTGGTCTCAATCTGCCCTGTCGCTTCGCCACAAAGATCCACACAGTGGGCCATCGGGAAAGTATGTCCTTCCAGCCCCCAATTCGTGAATCAACTGCGGGTACTCCTTGAGCCAACCCGACTTTATTCATCACATGTATCATGTATAAAGCATATAGTATATATCCGTGATCACCTCCCGAGTGATCACGGCCCGATGGTATAGCATGGCAGACGGACAAGAATGTAGGGCCACTAATGATATTCTAGCATCCTATACTAAGCATTAGGATTGCAGGTAAGGGTAACAACAGTAGTAGCAAGGACAGGCTATGCATCAGGATAGGATGACCGAAAAGCAGTAACATGCTACACTACTCTAATGCAAGCAGTATAGAGAAGAGTAGGCGATATCTGGTGATCAAAGGGGGGGCTTGCCTGGTTGCTCTGGCAAGAGAGAGGGGTCGTCAACACCGTAGTCATACTGGGCAGCGGCGGCGTCGGTCTCGGTGTCTAGCGGAAGAAGAGGGGGGAAGAAACAATGAATACAATGCAAACAGATGCATAACGATGCATGACAAGACCAGTAATGGTGCTAGGGGTGCCCTAACGCGGTATGAGGTGATACCGGTGAAGGGGGGAAACATCCGGGAAAGTATCCCCGGTGTTTCACGTTTTCGGGCAAAGGAGCCGGAGGGGGAAAGTTGCAAGTTGGATATGTTAGGGGTGTGTGGCGGACGAACGGGCTGCGTATCCGGGTTCGTCTCGTCGTTCTGAGCAACTTTCATGTACAAAGTTTTTCCATCTGAGCTACGGTTTATTTTCTATTCATTTTAAAAGATTTAAATCATTTTTAGAATTAACAGAATTAATTTAGTTAGAAAATGCAATTATGACATCAGCATGATGTCAGGGTGATGTCAGCAGTCAGCTAGTCAGTTGACCTAGTCAAACTGACATGTGGGTCCCACTGTCATTGACAGACTAACTAACTACCTAATTAACTACATTAATTAGTTAATTAGATTAACTAACAGAGGTTAATTAGGTTAATTATTTGTCCTAATTAGTTATTTAATTAAGTAATCAATTAATTATTATTATTATTATTTTAAATTCTTTTTTTATATCCGTTTTTTAAACGTTTTGGAGGCGGGGCCCTCCTGTCATTGACCCCAGGGGCCTTTGCGGGCGTGCGGGTTACGGGCACAGCCCGAACGGGCGATGGCCCTCGTGGGTGCACCCGATTGGGCGTGGGTGCCGGCGCGCCAACGTGAAGCCGCGAGAGCAGGCGAGGGGCGGACCCGGGCGGCGACCAACGAGGGGGCTGCGGCCGCGGCGAGGCCGGCCGCCAGTGGCTGGCGCGGGAGGGACGCGAGGAGCGTTGAGCGGCACCGGAGTGGGGCACAGGGAGCGGCGGCCGTCGGCAAGCGCGAGGGAAGGCGCGGAGCCGTGGGCGCGCGGGGCAGCGATGGAGCAGCAGCAACGGTAGCGGGCTCGGCGGCAGGTGCAGGCGGAGTTGCCGCGGGGCTCGGGGGCGCGCAAGGCACGGCAGACCGGAGCGGCAGGGAGGGGCAGCGCGTGCGGGCGGCAACAGGGGAAGCAGGCGGCGAGGCGGAGCAGGGGCACGCAGGCGGGGCATCGGAGTGCTGAGCGCGGGCTAGCAGGGCACGATTGTCGCCGGCGAGGACGCCACGGGCGCGGGGTCAGAGAGGGGGAGAGAGAGAGGAGGGGGGGTTTCCTCACGGGGGTTGTAGGGTCAGCGGCAACGGGGGTGAGGAGGAGGAAGACGACCGGGCGACGGGGAGGCAGTCCGGCGGGGGGGGTCGGGGGGGGGAAGCGGTCCGGCGAGGGGCGTCGATGGGGTCGGGGCATGCTTGCCTCGATCCAGATCCAGCGGGGAGTGAGGGTGTGTGGGGGTGAGGGGAGTGGGGAGTGGGGCGACTGGGGAGGGAGTTTAGGGTTCGGTCGCCCCATGGGTGATGTAGGCGCCGGCTGGGCCGGCCTGGTTGGCACCGAGGCCATCTGGGCCATGGCCCAGCAAGGGGGGTGTTCTCTTTTTTTTATCCTTTCCTTTTTTCTTTATTTTCTTTTCTGCTTATTTATTTCTCCTATCATGTTTTCTGTTAGCCTTTAATCTATTTTAGAATCTAAAGAGATAAAAGTAGTTTCTAATTTAGTGTATCTAAATATACTACTGCCACATTAACTATGGACCCCAATAAAATAGGTTAGTATTTTGTTAATTGAAAAAGGCATGTAATTAATTGTTTTTGATACTGTCATAATTATTTTAGAGCCTTTAAACACTTCTTCAGAGTTTGGTTTCGCCACCACAATTACCTATGATTTTTCCGACACCTTTAGGACATTTTTGTTTTAGCGTTTCAAAACTTTTGTTGCTTGCTTGATTTTGAATTTGAATTCGAATCGTTTTCAAACTAACGCAAGGTTAGCAACAGTAACCGAGGTGACGTGGCATCATTAGCAGAGGGTTACTGTAGCTTAATTATCCGGGCATCACAGATATTTAGTTAATTATTTGTGCAGATTATTAATAGATAAATTCCTCACATCCAGCAATTTATTTTAGAATTTTTGGGGTTCCAGATCTTGCGCTAGCTACAGATTACTACAGACTGTTCTGTTTTTGAGAGATTCTGTTTTCCGTGTGTTGTTTGCTTATTTTGATGAATCTATGGCTAGTAAAATAGTTTATAATCCACATAGAAGTTGGAATACAGTATGTTTAACACCAATATAAATAAATAATGAGTTCATTACAGTACCTTGAAGTGGTCTTTTGTTTTCTTTCGCTAACGGAGCTCACGAGTTTTCTATTTTGAGTTTTGTGTTGTGAAGTTTTCAAGTTTTGGGTGAATTCTTTTGATGGATCATGGAACAAGGAGTGGCAAAAGCCTAAGCTTGGGGATGCCCATGGCACCCCCAAGATAATCCAAGGACACAAAAAAGTCAAAGCTTGGGGATGCCCCGGAAGGCATCCCCTCTTTCGTCTACTTCCATCGGTAATTTACTTGGAGCTATATTTTTATTCACCAACATGATATGTGTTTTGCTTGGAGCGTCTTGTATTATTTGTGTCTTTGTGTCTTAGTATGCCACAATCATCCTCGCCATACACACCTTTTGAGAGAGCCATACATGAATTAAAATTTGATAGAATATTCTATGTGCTTCACTTATATCTTTTGAGCTATGTAGTTTTGCTCTATGTGCTTCACTTATATCTTTTGAGCTAAGTAGTTTTGCTCTATGTGCTTCACTTATATCTTCTGAGCGTTATAATTTTGCTCTATGTGCTTCTCTTAGATATTTTAGAGCATGGTGGTGGATTTGTTTTAAAGAAACTATTGATCTCTCATGCTTCACTTAAATTATTTTGAGAGTCTTAATAGCATGCTAATTTGCTTAATAATAATATGCTTGGTATTCAAGATTTGTGAAACTTTCTTTTGAATGTGTTGAATACTAAGAAAAGATTGAAGCATGATAATTGTTTTGAGATATGGAGGTGATAATATTAAAGTCATGCTAGTTGAGTAGTTGTGAAGTTAAAGAATACTTGTGTTAAAGTTTGTGATTCCCGTAGCATGCACGTATGGTGAACCGTTATGTGATGAAGTCGGAGCATGATTTATTTATTGATTGTCTTCCTTATGAGTGGCGGTCGGGGACGAGCGATGGTCTTTTCCTACCAATCTATCCCCCTAGGAGCATGCGCGTAATACTTTGCTTTGATAACTTCTAGATTTTTGCAATAAGTATATGAGTTCTTTATGACTAATGTTGAGTCCATGGATCATACGCACTCTCACCCTTCCACCTTTGCTAGCCTCTCTAATACCGCACACCTTTCGCCGTTATCATACACCTACCATATACCTTCCTCAAAACAGCCACCATACCTACCTATTATGGCATTTCCATAGCCATTCCGAGATATATTGCCATGCAACTTTCCACCATCTAGTTCATCATGACACATTCATCATTGTCATATTGCTTAGCATGATCATGTAGTTGACATAGTATTTGTGGCAAATCCACCGTTCATAATTTCTTCATACTTGTCACTCTTGATTCATTGCATATCCCGGTACACCGCCGGAGGCATCTATATAGAGTCATACCTTGTTTTAGAATCGAGTTGTAAATAAATAAAAGTGTGATGATCATCATTCAATAGAGCATTGTCCCAAAAAAAGAGAAATGCCAAAGAAAAAAAAGAAGGCCCAAAAAAGAGAAAATAAATAAAAGGGGCAATGCTACTATCCTTTTTTCCACACTTGTGCTTCAAAGTAGCACCATGATATAGCGAGTCTCATATATTGTGCTTCAAAGTAGCACCATGTACTTCATATAGAGAGTCTCATATGTTGTCACTTTCATATACTAGTGGGAATTTTACATTATAGAACTTGGCTTGTATATTCCAATGATGGGCTTCCTCAATTTGCCCTAGGTCTTCGTGAGCAAGCAAGTTGGATGCACACCCACTTAGTTTCATTTTGAGGTTTCATACATTTATAGCTCTAGTGCATCTGTTGCATGGAAATCCCTACTCACTCACATTGATATCTATTGATGGGCATCTCCATAGCCCGTTGATACGCCTAGTTGTGTGAGACTATCTTCTCGTCCTTTTTGTCTTCTCCACAACCACCATTCTATTCCACCTATAGTGCTATATCCATGGCTCACGCTCATGTATTGCGTGAATATTGAAAAAGTTTTGAAAAAGTTAGAGTATGAAACAATTGCTTGGCTTGTCATTGGTGTTGTGCATGATTTAAATACTTTGTGTGGTGAAGATGGAGCATAGCCAGACTATATGATTTTGTAGGGATAACTTTCTTTGGCCATGTTACTTTGAGAAGACATAATTGCTTTGTTAGTATGCTTGAAGTATTATTATTTTTATGTCAATATAAACTTTTGTCTTGAATCTTTCTAATCTGAATATTCATACCACAATTAAGAAGATTTGCATTGAAATTATGCCAAGTAGCACTCCGCATCAAAAATTCTCTTTTTATCATTTACCTACTCGAGGACGAGCAGGAATTAAGCTTGGGGATGCCTGATACATCTCTAACGTATCTATAATTTTTGATTGCTCCATGCTATATTATCTACTGTTTTGGACTATATTGGGCTTTATTTTCCACTTCTATATTATTTTTGGGACTAACCTATTAACCGGAGGCCCAGCCCAGAATTGCTGTTTTTTGCCTATTTCAGTGTTTCGGAGAAATAGAATATCAAACGGAGTCCAAACGGAATAAAATCTTCGGGAACGTGATTTTCTCACCGAACGTGATCCAGGAGACTTGGACCCTACTGAAGGGAGTCAAAGAGGAGGTCATGAGGGTGGGGGCGCCCCCCCTAGGGCGCGCCCCTGCCTCGTGGGCCCCTCGGTGCTCCACTGACGTACTCCTTCCTCCTATATATACCTACGTACCCCCAAACAATCAGAACATGAGCCAAAACTTAATTCCACCGCCGCAACTTTCTGTATCCATGAGATCCCATCTTGGGGCCTGTTCCGGAGCTCCACCGGAAGAGGGTCGTCATCACGGAGGGCTTCTACATCATCCTAGCCCCTCTGATGAAGTGTGAGTAGTTTACCTCAGACCTTCGGGTCCATAGTTAGTAGCTAGATGGCTTCTTCTCTCTCTTCGAATCTCAATACAAAGTTCTCCCCCTCTCTTGTGGAGATCTATTCAATGTAATCTTCTTTTTGCGGTGTGTTTGTTGAGACCGATGAATTGTGTTTATGATCAAGTCTATCTATGAATAATATTTGAATCTTCTTTGAATTCTTTTATGTATGATTGGTTATCTTTGCAAGTCTCTTCGAATTATCCGTTTGGTTTGGCAAACTAGATTGGTAGTTCTTGCCATGGGAGAAGTGCTTAGCTTTGGGTTCGATCTTGCGGTGTCCTTACCCAGTGACAGAAGGGGAAGCAAGGCACATATTATATCATTGCCATCGAGGATAACAAGATGGGGTTTATTTCATATTGCATGAATTTATCTCTCTACATCATGTCATCTTGCTTAAGGCGTTACTCTGTTTTTAACTTAATACTCTGGATGCATGCTGGATAGCGGTCGATGAGTGGAGTAATAGTAGTAGATGCAGAGTCGTTTCGATCTACTTGTCACGGACGTGATGCCTATATACATGATCATGCCTAGATATTCTCATAACTATGCTCAATTCTGTCAATTGCTCAACAGTAATTTGTTAGCCCACCATAGAATACTTATGCTCTTGAGAGAAGCCACTAGTGAAACCTATGGCCCCCCGGGTCTATTCTCATCATATCAATCTCCATCGCTTTAATCTTGTTTTGCTTTTTACTTTGCTTTTACTTTTTACTTTGCATCTTTATACCAAAAATACCAAAAATATTATATCTATCAGTTCTCACTCTCGTAAGTGACCATGAAGGGATTGACAACCCCTAATCGCGTTGGTTGCGAGTAGCTATCGTTTTGTGCAGGTACGAGGGACTTGAGCGTGGCCTCCTACTAGATTGATACCTTGGTTCTCAAAAACTGAGGGAAATACTTACGCTACTCTGATGCATCATCCCTTCCTCTTCGGGGAAAACCAACGCAAGCTCAAGACGTAGCAAGAAGGATTTCTGGTGCCGTCAATGAGCTCAACTATTATTTCAAACTTGCTGGTGAAAAGAGGTTATTTGATATTAGCTCTCTAGATGAGTGGAGAACCCAAGCTTATGAAAATGCTAAATTATTCAAAGAAAAAGTAAAAATATGGCATGACAAAATAATTCAAAAGCGTGAGTTTAAAGTTGGAGAATATGTTCTTTTGACTTTTGTACAACTCTCGTTTCAGATTCTTTGCAGGAAAACTCCTCTCAAAATGGGAAGGCCCCTATGTTATCGAGGAGGTTTACCGGTCTGGAGCCATCAAAATAAATAATTCCGAAGGTACTAACCCGAAGGTTGTCAATGGGCAACTAATAAAGCATCATATCTCAGGTACGCCTATTAATGTTGAAAGTAATGTTATCCAAACTTTGACCCCAGAAGAACACATAAAAGAGTCTTTCCGGAACACTCCACAATCGTGAAAATAAGGAGGTACGTGATACGGTAAGTAAACGGACTCCGAAAAATCCGCAAAAATATTTTTTATCAGTTTTGGAATATTTTAAAATTTTGGAAATGAAGAAGCTTCCAGGAAGCGTCCCCTGGTGGGCACAAGACACCAGGGCGTGCCAGCCTGGCGCGCCCAGGTGGGTTGTGCCCACCTGGGACACCTTCCGGACTCCGTTTTTCTACCATATGCTTGTCCTCCAAGATAAAAAAATCTGTATATACTTCCCGAACCTGTTGATCACCGTATCGTGAAGAAATCCTATGATCTCTTTTCCTGCTATTTTCTGACAGATTCAACTAGACCAACGTCATGTCTTCCTCACCCTTCAACAATGGGGAAGGGGACATAAGGTCGGTCCAGGAAGATCTAAGGAGGGATGAAGTTGAAGAAGTTGCTATGGAGCAAGAAGAGGAAAGTACCTTTGGGATTCACCCTCCGGCCTCCGAGAGGGGTACACTAGCTGGCATCTCTACTCACCTTGATCCTCATCAAGCCATGGGATCATCGAACAATCAAGCGAGCCTGGAAGTGCAAGAAGAGCTCCTGATACATCTCCAACATATCTACTTTTCTTAACGCTTTTCCTCTTGTTTTGGACTCTAATTTGCATGAAACTAACCCCGGACTGACGCTGTTTTCAGCAGAACTACCATGGTGTTGTTTTTGTGCAGAAATAAAAGTTCTCGGAATGGAACGGAACTTTGCGAGGATTTTTTATATCAATAATAAGAATTTCTGGAGCCAAGACATGCCGGAGAGGGGCACCTGGGTGGGCACAACCCACTAGGGCGCGCCCCCTCTCCTGGCGCGCCCAGGTGGGTTGTCCCCACCTGGTGGCCCCGCAGACCCTAAAACCGACGCTATAAAATCCTATTTTTCCAGAAAAAATTAGGGAGAAAGAATTATCGCGACCCACGAGACGGAGCCGCCGCCAAGCCATGTTCTTCCTCGGGAGGGCAGATCTGGAGTTCGTTTGGGGCTCTACAGAGGGGGGTCTTTGTTCTTCGTCATCACCAACCCTTCTCCATCGCCAATTCCATGATGCTCCCCACCGGGAGTGAGTAATTCCTTCGTACGCTCGTTGGTTGGTGAGGAGTTGGATGAGATTCATCATGAGTTAGTTTTGTTAGGGCTTGATCCCTAGTATCCACTATGTTCCTAGATTGATGTTGCTATGACTTTGCTATGCTTAATGCTTGTCACTTTGGGCCCGGGTGCCATGAACTCAGATCTGAACCGTTTATGTTATCATCATTATATCCATGTTTTAGATCCGATCTTGCAAGTTATAGGCACCTACTACGTGTTATGATCCAGCAACCCCGGAGTGACAACAATTGGGCCCACTCCCGGTGATGACCGTAGTTTGAGGAGTTCATGTATTCACTATGTGCTAATGCTTTGTTTCGTTTCTCTATTAAAAGGAGGCCTTATTATCCCATAGTTTCCAATATGGACCCCACTGCCATGGGAGGATAGGACAAAAGATGTCATGCAAGTTCTTTTAATAAAGCACATATGACTATTTATGAAATACATGCCTACGTTACATCGATGAACTGGAGCTAGTGCCGTATCGCCCTAGGTTATAACTATCACATGATGAATATCATCCAACAAGTCACCAATCCAATGCCTACGAATTTATCTTATATTGTTTCTGCTAAGTTACTACTGCTATCATCACTGTTACACTTGCTACAAAGTTACTGCTATCACTGTTACTGTTACTATTGCTGCTGTCACTACTATCAAACTACTTTGCTACTGATCACCTTGCTGCAGATAATTAATCTCTAGGTGTTGTTGAATTGACAACTCAGCTGCTAATACCTTCAAATATTCTTTGGCTCCCCTTGTGTCGAATCTATAAATTTGGGTTGAATACTCTACCCTCGGAAACTGTTGCTATCCCCTATACTTGTGGGTTATCAAGACCTTTTTTTGGCGCCGTTGCCGAGGAGCATAGCTATATTTGTTGAGTCACTTGGGATTATTATAATATTATCACTATGAAGAATCTGAAGGATCCTAAGACTAAGTTATTTCCCTCAAGGAAGAGGGAACTGCCATCCAGTTCTGCTTTAGATTCACCTTCTGTTATGAATAAACTTGCAACACCACCATATGCTACTAATTCTTATATGTCGCAAGTTATTGATGATG
Source organism: Triticum urartu (assembly GCF_003073215.2). Classification (NCBI taxonomy): domain Eukaryota; kingdom Viridiplantae; phylum Streptophyta; class Magnoliopsida; order Poales; family Poaceae; genus Triticum; species Triticum urartu. Next base: position 519,853,768 of record NC_053023.1, read on the forward strand.
CTACTTCTACATTGAATGAATCTTATGATGATGCTAGTACCTTGCTTGATAATGATGATGTGCCACATGGTGAATTTCTTGATAAACAAATTGCTAGAGTTATACAACATGATGTTGTTGAATCTGATGATGAGCTTGAAACTGAAAATCCTGAAACACCTGCTAGAACTAGCCTTCCTAGATATGAATTTCCTAGGGTACCGGAAGTTTATGTTATGAGTGAAGAAACAACTAGAGATATTCTTGCTTGCAATGATAGAGATGATCTAGAGAAATTATTACACAAGTATAAAGAAAAATCTCTGAATGCTAGAATGAAGTGTGATCCTAAGTTTGTGACTTCACTTATCTTTATTGATGATAAGGATTATGAATTCTCTGTCGACCCAGAGTTAATTACTTTGGTTGAATCTGATCCTTTCCATGGTTATGAAACTGAAACTATTGTGGCACATCTTACTAAGTTTAATGATATAGCCACCCTTTTTACTCATGATGAGAAAACTCGCTATTACTTTATTCTCAAATTATTTCCTTTCTCATTAAAGGGTGATGCTAAAGCTTGGTACAATACTCTTGCTCCTGGTTGTGTGCGTAGTCCCCAGGATATGATTTATTACTTCTTTGAAAAATATTTTCCTGCTCATAAGAAACAAGCTACCTTACAGGAAATATTTAACTTTGTGCAAATTAAAGAAGAGAGTCTCCCACAAGCTTGGGGAGGCTTTGCCAGTTACTTAATGCTTTGCCCGATCATCCTCTTAAGAAAAATGAAATACTTGATATCTTCTATAATGGACTAACCAATGCTTCTAGGGACTTCCTAGATAGTTGTGCTGGTTGTGTTTTCAGGGAATGAACTGTTGGACAAGCTAAAGAATTATTGAATAACATATTGAAAAATTATGATGATTGGACTATTTCTGAACCACCGGCTAAACCCACTCCGAAGAAGAGGGGTATATTATATCTCAGTCCTGAAGATATGCAAGAGGCAAAGTCTATGATGGAAAAGGTATTAAAGCTAAGGATGTTAAAATTTTACTTCCTATTGAAGAAATACATGGGCTTAATACACCACCACTGCCTAAGGTGGTAGAGGTAAATTCTCTAATGAAGTTCAATGATAATGATAATCCTCACAATATGCATGCTAGTCAATGCCTTTATGAGTTTGAAAACTACATTAGAAAACAAGATCACTTCAATGCACATGTTATGAAACTACTGAAATATAATTCTGATATGAAATCTCGCTTGAGTGACTTGTTATTTAGAATCTCAAATGATGTTAGAGGTGTTGGAAAACATGCTTCTATGGTTCAAACTCAGTTAGAACAAGTTGCTAAATCACAAAGAGAATTGCTTGATGAAATGAATCATAATATGCATGACTTTGCTGTTAGAGTTGCAACTAGAGGAGGTAAAATGACTCAGGAACCACTTTATCCTGAGGGACACCCAAAAAGAATTGAACAAGATTCACAAATAAATATCACTAGTGCACCTAGTCCTTCTAGAAAGAAAAAGAAAAAGAAAAATGATAGGACTTTGCATACTTCTAGTGCACCTGAAGTAGAAAAACCTCCTGATAATGATAATGAAACTTCTATCTCTGATGCTGAAACTCATTCTGGTAATGAACACTCACCTAGTGATAATGAAAAAGATAATGCTGATATTCATGAAGACACTCAACCAAATAATAAAGAACCAGACAATGATGTTGCGATAGAACCACTAGTTGATCTTGATAACCCACAACCTAAGAACAAAAGATATGATAAAAGAGACTTTGTTGCTAGAAAACACGGTAAATAAAGAGAACCGTGGGTTCAAAAACCTATGCCTTTTCCACCCACTTCAACTAAAAAGAAAGATGATGAAGAGTATGAACGCTTTGCTGAAATGCTGAGGCCAGTCTTTTAGCGTACTCGCTTGACTGGTATCTTGAAAATGCCTCCTTGTGCAAAGTACATGAAAGACATCATCACAAATAAGAGAAAAATACCGGAAGCTGAAATCTCCACTATACTTGCCAATTATACTTACAAAGATGGAGTACCTAAAAAACTTGGAGATCTGGGAATACCAACTATACCTTGCTCTATCAAAAAGAATTATGTGAAAATTGCTTTGTGTGATTTAGGAGCTGGTGTTACTGTTATGCCTTTCTCTTTATATAAAAGACTTGACTTGAATAAACACACACCTACTGAAATATCTTTGCAAATGGCTGACAAATCAACTGCCATACCTATCGGTATTTGTGAGGATGTGCCCCTTGTTGTTGCTAATGTTACTATTTTGACTGACTTTCTTATACTTGAGATGCCCGAGGACGACAATATGTCGATTATCCTTGGTAGACCCTTCTTGAACACTGCAAGGGCTATTATTGATTGCAATAAAAGCAAGGTCACTTTTTATATCAATGGTAATGAGCATACGATGCACTTTCCGAAGAAAAAATTCCAAGTGAATGGTATTAATGTTATTGAAAAATCTCCGACAATCACTATTGGAAGTTTTCAAAAATATCTCTACCTACTATCAAAAAGAAATATGAAATGATTATTGTTGGGGAAATTCATAACCCCATTGAGGTAACTTAGTGATTTACGAAAGTTCTTTGGTTTCATGCTAATCGAAAGTGGTTGTTAATAAGACCTGATCAACCTTATTAATGGGTCATTTTTGAGCGGTATGAAGTTGATGAATTTAGTAAGCACTACCTTATGTCTCTACCTTTTGTTTTTATTTTCATTAGTTAAATAAAATAAAATGCCAAGTTTTGTCTGTTTTCTGAAATTCCCGTGCAATAAAAAATGACCCAAAAATAAAAGTTCTCAGAATGCCCTGAAAATTTTACACGATTTTTTTTGAACATTTCTGAATTTCTGGTGCAAATAATATCAGAGGGAGGTGCACCAGGTGGGCACAACCCACCTAGGCGCGCCAGGACCCCCAGACGCGCCCTGGTGGGTTGTGGTCCCCATGTGGGCCCCCTCACTTACCTCTTCATCCCACATCATCACTTACCTCTAGAAAAAAATCTCCATTGCTCTCTCTCCCGTGTTCTTGAGCTCAAACCCGCGAATTTCGATCTCTTTGCTCGAAGCTCCATTTCCGAAACTGTTTCGGGAGATTGTTGCTTGGTATGTGACTCCACCATTTGTCCAATTAGTTTTTGTTTTATTGGTTTATATTTTGAATAATTAGTTACTCTTGGTGCTGCTGTAGATGTACTTGCATGTTAAATTCTTAGGGTTCTAAGTAGTTTGAATGCTTGTTATGGCCTTTATGCATCCCTGTGAGTAGTTTCTATCAATCTTATAAAGTTTTATTGACAAATTTTTGTCACCCCAAAATTTTTATTTTCAGAAAATTGTACGCGGACATGAATATCTTCAGGAAGTTTGGCTCGAAGAAGAACTCCAAGGGTGTTATTGGGGAGTCTTCTGACAGTGATCTCCACCCTCGGAGGTTGGCAGAGGTACGACCGTGCGAATGGCCGAACACCCTGTTCCTAGAAGAGGCGGGAATCCTTCAAGAGTTCACACAATATGTTGCAAATGCCGGCCTCACCGACTTCATCGCAGATGAGTGTGACCAGCACCAAATCCTCACAAATATCTTTGTTCAGAGTTTTACTTTCCTGCCTAGAATAATCCTCCTGAAGTGAGCTTCGATTTATATGCCGAAAACCATTAGATACCACTTACTGAATTTTGTGATATATGCTTGATCCCCTCTGATGGGAGCTTAGTCGAGCCTAGGCCGGCTGGGTTTGAGGACTTTTATCGCACTTTGACAGTGGGAGATGAGAGAGGGGTGTCAGCCACCACTGCTGCTAGCATACACTTTCCTGCCGTACATTATTTTTCTTTATTTGTTGCTAAGTGCTTGCTTGCTAGAAATGAAGTGGGTGCGCTCAGCGCACCAGACTTTGCTGTTTTACGCCGAGCACTAGAGGGTGACAACACTCATAGCTTGGGAGCTATTGTGGCTCATCGCCTCCATCTTAATAAATCACAGGGTGAAATACATGGTGGGATTTTTGCTACTCGTTTGTCGGCTCACTTCGAGGTTGAGATACGACGTCATGATTACCCTCTGACCAAGGTTTACCTAGACCGGGCAGCCATGGAACACCATCATTTTATTGCACGAGATTATCCTGATATCCCCATTCCTTATAACCTGGTTTTTAGCGTTAAAACTCGTGATATTATTCCACTACCTGCACCTGCTTTGTTTGATTCTACTTCCAGGGGCGGATATAGGATCATGCTTGTGGACATCATCGCCTACCGGAACGCTCAGGCTGCTGCGGAAGCGGCACAGGAGGAGCCTCCGCAGTGGGATGAGTGGATGCCCGCTCCTCAGCACCCCTACTACCCTCCAGGCTACTGATCGACTGCCAAGTTAGGACAAAAGCCT